>NW_006791012.1:8670134-8727163 GCF_000442215.2 Lipotes vexillifer | reverse complement strand
TAGGAGGTGGGTCAAAAAGGATCTTGGTGTGATTTATGTCATAGAGTGTTCTGCCTATGTTTTGCTCTAAGACTTTTATAGTGTCTAGCCTTACATATAGGTCTTTAATTCGAGTTTATTCTTGTGTATGTTAGGGAGTGTTCTAATTTCATTCTTTTACATGCACCTGTCCAGTTTTCACAGCACCACTTACTGGAGAGGCTGTCTTTTCTCCATTGTATATTCTTGCCTCCTCTGTCAAAAATAAGGTGACCATATGTGCGTGGACTTATCTCTGGGCTTTCTATCCTGTTCCATTGATCTATACTTCTGTTTTTGCGCCAATACCATATTGTCTTGATTACTGTAGCTTTGTAGTATAGTCTGAAGTCTGGGAGTCTGATTCCTCCAGCTCCGTTTTTCTTTCTTATGATTGCTTTGGCTACTTCGGGTCTTCTGTGTTTCCATACAAATTGTGAAATTTTTTGTTCTAGTTCTGTGAAAAATGCCATTGGTAGTTTGATAGGGATTGCACTGAAATCTGTAGATTGCTGTGGGTAGTGGAGTCATTTACACAATATTGATTCTTCCACTCTAAGTACGTGGTATATCTCTCCGTCTGTATCATATTTAATTACTTTCATCAGTGTCTTATAGTTTTCTGCACAGAGGGATTTTGTCTCCTTAGGGAGGTTTATTCCTAGGTATTTTATTCTTTTTGTTGAAATGGTAAATGGGACTGTTTCCTTAAGTTCGCTTTCAGATTCTTCATCATTAGTGTAAAGAAATGTAAGAGATTTCTGTGCATTAATTTTGTATCCTGCTACTTTACCAAATTCATTTATTAGTTCTAGTAGTTTTCTGGTAGCATCTTTAGGATTCTCTAAGTATAGTATCAAGTCATCTGCAAACAATGACAGCTTTACTTCTTCTTTTCTAATTTGGATTCCTTTTATTTCTTTTTCTTCTCTGATTGCTGTGGCTAAAACTTCCAAAACTATGTTGAATAAGAGTGGTGAGAGTGTACAACCTTGTCTTCTTCCTGATCTTAGCGGAAATGGTTTCAGTTTTTCACCACTGAGAACGATGTTGGCTGTGGGTCTGCCATATATGGCCTTTACTACGTTGAGGTAAGTTCCCTCTATGCCTACTTATTGGAGGGTGTTTATCATAAATGGGTGTTGAATTTTTTCAAAAGCTTTTTCTGCACCTATTGACATTATCATATGATTTTTCTCTTTCAATTTGTTAATATGGTGTATCACATTGATTGATTTGCGTATATTGAAGAATCCTTGCATTCCTGGGATAAACCCCACTTGATCATGGTGTATGATCCTTTTAATATGCTGTTGGAGTCTGTCTGCTAGTATTGTGTTGAGGATTTTTGCATCTATGTTCATCAGTGTTATTGGCCTGTAGTTTTCTTTCTTTGTGACATCTTTGTCTGGTTTTGGTATCAGGGTGTTGGTGACCTTGTGGAATGAATTTGGGAGTGTTCCTCTCTCTGCTACATTCTGGAAGAGTTTGAGAAAGATAGGTGTTAGCTCCTCCCTAAATGTTTGATAGAATTCGCCTGTGAAGCCATCTGGTCCTGGGCTTTTGTTTGTCAGAAGATTTTTCATCACAGTTTCAATTTCAGTGCTTGTGATTGGTCTGTTCACATTTTCTATTTCTTCCTGGTTTAGTCTCGGAAGGTTGCGCTTTTCTAAGAATTTGTCCATTTCTTCCAGGCTGTCCATTTTATTGGCATAGAGTTGCTTCTATTAATCTCTCATGATCCTTTGTATTTCTGCCGTGTCACTTGTTACTTCTCCTTTTTCAATTCTAATTCTGTTGATTTGAGTCACCTCCCTTTTTTTCTTGATGAGTCTGACTCATGGTTTATCAATTTTGTTTATCTTCTCAAAGAACCAGCTTTTACCACTATGGAGAACAGTATGGAGGTTCCTTTAAAAACTAAAAATAGAATTACCATATGACCCAGCAATCCCACTCCTGGGAATATACCCAGAGAAAACCATAATGCAAAAAGAAACATGCACCCCAATGTTCACTGCAGCACTATTTACAATAGCCAGGTCATGGAAGCAACCTAAATGCCCATCGACATACAAATGGATAAATAAGATGTGGTACATATATACAATGGAATATTACTCATCCATAAAAAGGAACAAAACTGGGTCACTTGTAGAGACATGGATGGATCTAGAGACTGTCACACAAACTGAAGTATGTCAGAAAGAGAAAAGCAAATATCGTATATTAACGCATGTATGTGGAACCTAGGAAAACGGTACAGATGAACTGGTTTGCACAGCAGAAAGAGAGACACAGATGTAGAGAACAAACATATGGACACCAAGGGGAGATAGTGATGGTGGTGGGCGGGGTGTGATAAATTGAGAGACTGGGATTGAAATATATACACTAATATGCATAAAATGGATAACTAATAAGAACATGCAACATGGGAAAGGAAATAGTTAATCAAGTCCAGGAAGCACTGAGAGTCCCATACAGGATAAATCCGAAGAGAAATACACCAAGACACATATTAATCAAACTGTCAAAAATTAACTACAAAGAAAACATATTAAAAGCAGCAAGGGAAAAACAACAAATAACACACAAGGGAATCCCCATAAGGTTAACAGCTGATCTTTCAGCAGAAACTCTGCAAGCCAGAAGGGACTGGCAGGACATATTGAAAGTGATGAAGGAGAAAAACCTGCAACCAAGATTACTCTACCCAGCAAGGATCTCATTCAGATTTGATAGAGAAATTAAAACCTTTACAGACAGGCAAAAGCTGAGAGAGTTCAGCACCACCAAACCAGCTCTACAACAACTGCTAAAGGAACTTCTCTAGGCAAGAAACACAAGAGAAGGAAAAGACCTACAATAACGAACCCAAAACAATCAAGAAAATGGGAATAGGAACGTACATATTGATAATTACCTTAAATGTAAATGGACTAAATGCTCCCACCAAAAGACACAGATTGGCTGAATGGATACAAAAACAAAACCCATATATATGCTGTCTACAAGAGACCCGCTTCAGACCTAGAGACTCATACAGACTGAAAGTAAGGGGAAGGAAAAAGATATTCCATTCAAATGGAAACCAAAAGAAAGCTGGAGTAGCAATTCTCATATCAGACAAAATAGACTTTAAAATAAAGACTATTAGAAGAGACAAAGAAGGACACTACATAATGCTCAAGGGATCGATCCAGGAAGAAGATATAACAATTGTAAATATTTACGCACCCAACATAGGAGCACCTCGATACATAAGGCAAATACTAACAGCCATAAAAGGGGAAATCGACAGTAACACATTTATAGTCAGGGAATTTAACTCCCCACTTTCACCGATGGACAGAGCATCCAAAATGAAAATAAATAAGGAAACACAAGCTTTAAATGATACATTAAACAAGATGGACTAATTGATATTTATAGGACACTCCATCCCAAAACAACAGAATACACACTTTTCTCAAGTGCTCTTGAAACATTCTCCAGGATAGATCCTATCTTGGGTCACAAATCAAGCCTTGGTAAATTTAAGAAAATTGAAATTGTATCAAGTATCTTTTCTGACCACAATGCTATGAGACTAGATATCAATTACAGGAAAAGATTTGTAAAAAATACAAACACATGGAGGCTAAACAATACACTACTTAATAACGAAGTGATCACTGAAGAAATGAAAGAGGAAATCAAAAAATACCTAGAAACAAATGACAATGAAACATGTTAAGAGTTAGAAATTATATTAGCACACATGCCTCCTCCTTCTCTGGCAAAATATTCAGCAGAAGGACTTAATATTCCCCTCCACCCACCATCTCACCTGTTGGGCAGTGGAAGCTCTAAGCCATTGGTCATAGTATCTACAACAAGTTGGATCTGAGTGAATGAGGAGCTTTGCACTAGACTTTGATATAGACAAAAGGAAAGGTTTCTTAGTCAAGGTCAGTCTCTTATAACCATTTAACAATGGCTATATGGTTTTATATTCTAAAAGCAAGAATACTGCACTGAAGAATACCATTTGGAATTCAGAAAAGTAGAGCCAAGGATGAGGAGAGCTTTCCTTTGTTCATTTCTTACTCTTGCTGACTTACCAACAGTGAGGTGAAGTGAGAAGTGGGGACTTGGGGATGAATTTTAGGAGTGGACAGTGCAGATTCTCTGGAAAAGGGAAAGATGACAGGGACTCCAGCATGGCAGGAGCATGACAAACTTCTGAAGCAATGATTCTTGATTGGTCTTCCCTGGTTGGCGGTAGGGGTTTTGTATGTAAGGTCCAACTGGAAGTTGTTGAGTCCTTCCATATCAGACCTAAGGAGATACCCAAGGCTTGCTTGACAATTCAACTATGCATTCCCAATGCATTGTATCCAAAGTGGCCAGGCAGGGGGCCAATAGCTCTAAGAAATCTCTGTTGCTTTTAAAGAAAATGATCTTGAGAATTAAATTTTAATTGCATGTTTCTTATTAAAGTATAAATCTCACTTGCATTCTTGAAGCATGCATGCCACATGCCTAATACCTAGGTGTGTTGATCAAAGGTAATATCTCACTGCTGGCCTTTCCCTTTCTCTTGCCTAGCTATTCCTAGCTACTCCCCTATGTATGCACTTGAATCTCCCATTTACCATCTTTTAAACATTGAATGCAGTCCTCAAATAAAATATTTTATACATAAAAGTCAAACAGTATTTGGGATACAAAATAAAGCAAGGGCTTGAAAGAGTTAAGCAAATTAAAAGGTACTCCTCTGTACTCAGATGTGTCCTCCCAACTGTGAGTATTATAAGGGGTATCCTTATGAAAATATAACTCCCATAGGGAACTTAAAGACAATTAAAACAACATTAGTGTTTTTCATAACTTTACAATGTCTTTATGCATGTGACAAAACCTTACTAATTATTGAAAAGTTATTTGTATTAAGATTTCAGAGCAGAGAGATAATCTGTGCAATTTAGAATACTGAGCCATCGTCAGGAAGCTGGGTAACAGAACTAGAATTCCCTTGCCAGCATCTCCAGTTGCATCAGTGAACCTCAAACAGGATCCTTTGCTGGCAAATATTAGCTTATTATACTTTAAAGATAAATAAATACCTTGAGCAAATGTGCAGTGACACCAAAAATTAGTTTCCACAATCTGACTAAATATAGTGTCTGCTGGGAAAAGGCAAATGAGTTCAAGTGGGAAAAAAAATCAAGTTCTAGAATGGAAAACATATATTTCTTTAAATGGATGAAAAGTTTTACTGTGATCTGAATGTAATCAACATTCAAGGCTGACTATATGGAGAGAAGAAAGACGGAGGCTTACTGGGCAATTTCCCTGATTCAGCTCAGTATCAATTTGGCAGGAGAGTACAGAACACCCCACAGTGCTCTTAGCACATGCTAGGCATCTAAACCACACAACTGCTTCCTCAACCCCTCTCATGAGCTATTACATGATATGCTAATCAGGCAAAGTTTTAAAGGCATATTATAGAAAATGTGGAAAGGAAGGTTTATGAGGTTTCCAGAGTGTGATAAGGGAAGTTTCAGAGATGGAAAGGTCCTTAGAAGTACAACAACTCTGTCACTGTACAGATGAAGCAGTTGAGATCCAGAGAGATCAAATGTCTTGCTCAAAGCCATCATCAGTGAGTGTCAGAACCCAGGGTGGAAAGTGGTCTCGGCTTTTGGGGAAATACTCTCCTCACATAAGTAATACAGGTGATGCACAGCAGAGGTACATTGACAAGCGTATCAGCAAACAAACAAGCCTCCTATTATTTCTTTGAAACAGTGAATATTATGGGGATAGTGATCTGGGGGCAAGGTCGATTACTTTAGGATAACATCTGAATTCTCTAGCAGTCCCTCTATACCAGGGACCAAGAACAGATGATGCCAATCTGAGAAAAGATATTAGCCTCAGGGACAAAACCACATGAGTAATTCCTACTCAGATAACTAAGAGTTGTAATCACCACGGGCCCATGATGAACTGGACTCCACCTAAAAACTGATGGCAGAAAGAATTAGATTCCCTAAAGTAATGCCCACTGACTGACTAAAGTGTAAAATTACCATAGCTAAGCATCCAGGGTCATTTTCTATGCTGGTACACCCATGGCAACTCAGTAGCATTAGTGTTCATTTAGTAACAAAAGAAAGCTGGGAGCAAGTAAGTCAATTTAATTACAAAGTTTGTCAAAGGTCTGTTGAAATCCATTAAATGCAATAAGCTAGCCCAGCTGATATCTACTAGCAGAACTAGAAGATTATTTCCTCACTGCTACTGTCAGAGGGAGTAAACAGTCAAAAAGACAGTGAAGACAGTTTATGATTGAGTCCAATCACAGACGCTCACCTGAGAAAGGGCTCAGTGATGTCTGCCCATCTCCTGTAAACTTCTGAGGGGGACTTCAACATGCAGGTGCTGCCTGTGGGGAGGGAAAGGAGAAGTTTGCCGGGATAGAGTTCCGAGTAATGACCTACTTATCATGAACAACATACATTTATTAAGCTGAAACCAATGCATTGAGAATCAAAATATGTTTCCATTCATTATGTCTTTATTTTACAAATTGCAATAAAGGTATCATATTTTTATAAGTACATATTCCCTTTCTTTCTATCTCTCTCTCCTACACACACACACACACAAAACAACAACAACTACTACTAGTACTATTATTACAAAGGAAATGGGTAAAAATAAAGGAAGACACAAGACTCAACAGGTGGCAAAGTTAGAAAGAAATGTTCAGGTTGTGCAGGGTTACAAGTGCAAATAGCCAGGGAAATAACTTTGGGATAAGTTCAAAGGGAGTCAGGAAGCTCCCTGACTCTTTGCCTTCTCTGTTATCCATGTTATGCCCTGTCATGAAAAAGCAAGAATGAATTGAGAACTATAAATCAGCCATGTGCTTATGATTAAGGTTCTGTTTATATGACTGATATTTAGACTGACCTTTGAGGGATTGTGGAGTTTGTCTGTCTGGAGATCCTCAAATCTCAAGCCAGAAAGCATGCTGCTAAGAACCAACTGACCTGAAGGGAGATGAAATATTACCTTCCCCACTGTATATAATTTTGCTTAGTAAGGCTTCATGCAGGTAGAAGTCATAAATATGAGGATCTCATGAAGAGTTGCAGAAGCGATGAATTTGCCTATCACTTGGCTGGCTCTTCCTAAGGGTACACATCACTCTCCTATCTCTTTTATGGATGAGGCAGCCAAACAGGGTGGTTAAGAACATAGCCTCTAGAGCCCAACTACATGGGTCCAAATCCTTTCTGTGCATCAGTTTCTTATCTATAAAATGAATATAATAATAGGACAATCTTTTAATTTTCCAGTGAAGATTAAATAGACATGTGCATAAACAAGTTACTTATCACGGGCTAAGTTATGGCTTGGTTCACACCTAATGTCAATGCCTTAGTGCTTTCTCTCACAGCTTTCTATCTGCTAAACACAATTAAATATATTCTGACACAGGTTATAGAATGGCAAGACTTCAGTCACCTAAAGAGAAGTAGTTCAAAGAGTTTAAGAAAACAAGTGTTAAGGTAAGACAGACCTGGACTAGAATACCGGCTCCGCCACTTATGAACTCCATGATCTTAGTTGACCATTTCCAAGTCTCAGTTTTCTTATTTGTGAATTAAAGATAAGACTGTCTTATAGGATTACTGGGAAGGTTAAAAATGATTATTGTATGTAAAGTGCTCATCATGGTAACCTGGTAGAGTGAGCACTCAGCAAAAGGAACTATGAAATAATTATTTTTATTATAATCCAGAATTGTAAAACTAGAAGTAAATCTAGATATCTAGTTGAAGCAATACATTTTAAGAGAAATCTATCTCTCTACCTACCAATCTCTCTATCCATCCATCCATCCCTCCCTCCCTCCCTCCCTCCCTATAATTTTCCCTACTTTCTCCATTATTCAAGTGGCAGCTAGACCATTCTATGCTTCTGCCTCGGGGAAGAAATATGACAGTAGAAGAGAAAGATAGAAGGTGTATTTATGGCTTTGTGTTTCAAAAGCCAAGACCCTCGAAGCAACAGAAACGACTCAGTAAAGACTATCAATTTGGAAATAAAGGTAATGATAAAAGATCAAAACTTCTCATACCCTAAGGCAATCCACTTCCCTTAAATCGGGTTCAAGAAACAATGTATGCACAGAAATTGGTAACTCCCAAAGAAAGTAGAGTCCCATGTCCAGCTCCCTGGGTTAAGCCCCAGAGAATTAGTAAAACCCCTAGATTCTCAGCAGCTGAAATCATTGGTGACTTGTTTCCCGTTATGCAGAATGGGCGAAACAAATACAAAATCACCAAAAGGAAATGTGTGCATGCTGTATATAAAACGGCAAAGCCGAGGTCACCCCTTCAAGAGTTCAACACATCCAGTGAACATTACAACATGAAAGCAGCAGAGAAAGCCACTGAAGCTGAAGAGACTTGCAGAAAGAAGCAAACAGCAACCTGTGTAGAGTGTCCACACTCGAACACATGGGAAAAAGGATGCCTGAGTGTTTGCCATCATGAATACATATCATCAACAGTTACATACCCTCTAATCCTCTCCTCCTCACAATGAGGCCATAACACTAAGCTTCCTAGAACTTAGAAACAGCCATGGAAAAGAGAGGCATCTCAAAATGAATCACATTACATTTCTACCATCTTGACAAAATAAAAATTAAGTTGAATTACAGAAGACAAAACTGGTATTGCCTGCACAGGCAACTTTGCGCAAGGACTGGAATTACTATCTGGTACACAGGTGGGTAAAATGAAACTTGGAGGAATTAAAATCAATTGCCTCATGTCACACTGTCCAACAGAGCAATCTCTGCTCTCTTTCTAATACAATAACTGGAAGAAAATATTGCTCTCTTTTTTAACGTATCCACATTTGATGAAATGCTCCTAATCTTGATACATTACGGGATCACTGACTTCTGAATTATTTTTAGCAGAGCCTTTCTTCAAACAAAATCTTATAAAGAATCCCGACCTTCCTTTGATTGAAGTGTGAGTGGACATAAAGTGACCCCCTTTAGACATCCTTATGGTTCAACAGAGCTCTGAAGAACAAGGTGAAGCTGGTTTAGTGGAAAGGCCACTCTGTTATTCTGCTCAGGCTTCCATAACAAAATTCCTCAGGCCAGGTGGCTTAAAAACAAACTTATTTTCTCATGTTTCTGAGGCTGGAAGCCTAAGATCAGTGTGCCACAAGGGTTGGTATTTGGTAAGGCCTCACTTCCTGGCTTGCAGATGAGCCTTCGCACTGTCCTCACATGGCTTTTTCTCTGTGTGTGCCTATAGGGAGAGAGAGCTTTGGTCTCTCTTCCTCTTCTTATAATGCCATGAGTCCTATCAGATTGGGGTCCTACACTTGTGACCTCATTTAAGCTTAAAAACCTATTTAAAGGCCCTTTCTCCAAGTGAAGTCACTTCATTTAGTGAGGGCTTCAACGTATGATCTTTGTGGGAATACCTTATGGGAAGTTTGTAAACCTGGGAGGTACTTTCAGCTCTGATTCTTATCAGCTGGTCCCAGAGTTGGATGCCAAGATTCTCTGGGATGCAGTTTCCTCCGTTTATTAATGAATAAAATGAGCTTAATAACTTCTAGATCAAATTTTTAAAATTACTTTAATACATACAAAAATTTTAGGTCAGAGAAATTCTTCCTGCCCAATCTATCCATTACTGTCTGTGTTAGGCAAACTTTGCAAACTGTTATTCACTCCTTTACTTGGTCCTTTCAATGTAAGAAGTATGCCGAGTTTCCATTACTACCCTCTCCTGGAATAGCATTTGAATGTGCTAATTCTTGTAATCATCTGGCTATGAGGAGTACATTGTATCAGACCAAGCCTTTTGCAGAGAACTACAAAAACCAGACAAGTTAAAATATATAGTTATCTGAAGGCAGCAGAGAGCAACAAAGGCATCTAGGACTTGAGGGACCATAATGTTTGGAGAAAGAAAAGACATTCAGGTGATCTGGCATCATCTTCTACTTCCTTCTTGAGGCATCTTACCACAAATAAGCAGCCCAAGGTCAAGGAAACCCAAGAAGAAAATGGTAGCTTAAAGCTTTCAGTAGTAACATTAGTTTAGGTGTTGAAACTTGGATGTTAGTGCTACAAAGGCAACCAGACCTAATATATTTATGAAAATAGATAATGAGATGAATCTATTAGAAAAGAAAATGGAAATTATAGATTTAAAAATACAATAACTAAATGAAGAACTCAGTAAATTGATTTATCACACATTAGACACAGCATCAGAAAGGAAAATATCCAGATGGAGGCAAGTTAGAAAAAGGCATAAAGAACATCACATAAAGTCACAGAGGGGACATAAGCAAGATGTCAAGGAAAACTAGCAAAAAAAAAAAAAAAAAATTGTCCAAAATTAAGAAAAGTTATCAAGGCACAGAAATAAATAACAGTGTGAATCACATGCAGGATAAACTCAAAGAAAAATATACCTAGTGAAAACATGGAAAAACTGCTTATAACCAAAGACAAAGGTAAAATATTAAAAAGACAGAAATAGACATTATGGTTTACAGATAATTATCTTCCAAGGAGAGATATCAAAATGTACCACTGACTTCTCAAGAGAAACAATAAAGCCTGGAGACAATAGAATGCAATCTGAAAGTGCTGAGAGAAAATAACTCAAACTGTAATTCTAAATTGGTAAATATTTATTCCAAAATATCAGTGATAAAGGACATTTTCAGACAAACAAAAATTGCAAGAAATAATCATCAGTACACCTGCAGCAAATGAACTATCAAACAATGTCCTACAAATGGAAGGAAAATAATCCCAGAGAGAAAGCTGGAGGTCCAAGAATGAAGAAATGCACAATGGTATATGTGTGGGAAAACCTACATGAATATTGAATGAACAAAACATTAAAATTAGTTGTATGTAGTTTGGCATGTGCAGAGAATTAAACTCAATAGTAGCAGAAATTTGGGAAGGGGAGTTAATGGGTTAAATTATCCCTTGCATTGTCAGAAAAGTAGGAAAAATACTAACTTATAATAAACTGCAGTAAGTCAAAGATGCATATTGTAATATGTAGGGTCAACTAAAAGAATAACAAAGGAATATATAACTGAAACATAAAAGAATGAAAGAATGAAATATTAAAATAATTACCAGATTAACCAAAAAGAAGGCAAATATTGAGGAAAAATAGAACAGATGATGCAAATAGATAATTCATGGCAAAATGGTAGATTTAAGCCCCCAAGGTAGTTGCATTAAATGTAAATGGATTCATTACTCCAAATAAGAAATAAAAATTATCTTGCTGGATAAAATAACAAAATCCAACATTACTTTGCTTTAAATATTAAGATATGAAAAGACTGAGAGGAAAAAGAGTAGAATATAAACAATAACCAAAAGAAAGCCTATTTAGCTATTCTAATATCAGATTAAATAGGCTTTGAGTTAAGAAACATTATTGAAGATAACAAGAAATGCTTCATAATGACAAAAAGGTCAATTGACTAGGATATAAGAATTCTAAATGTGTATGTAACTAATAACATAGTCTTAAAATATATAAGACAAAACCTGGCAAAACTAAAAGTAGAAGCATATAATACACAATCATATTGGACTTTTAGAAACACTTTCAGCAACTGATTGTATAAGATGACAAAAAATCAGCAAAGATATAGATTTAAACAACATAAATGACCAACTTAACCTAATTGACTTATATAAAATGTGAAACTGCAAAACTACAGGATAAAAATTCTCTTTAAAAATAAATGTAATATTTAAAATATAGAGCAAAACCAAGTCTCACAAATTTTAAATATTGAGTTTGTTCCCTGAAAATAGTAAAATTATGATAACAATCTAAAGCAATAACTAGAAAATGTCCAAATGTTTATAAGCCAAGCAATTCACTTCACTTATAGTCATTCTTTATATATTAATTTATATAATCAGTATAATCCCAGTCAAAATACTAGCAGATTGCGCATAAATGTATGTCTCTATAGAAAGTGACAAGCTGATTCTAAACTTCATACGGAAATTCAAAGACCAAGAATATTATGACAATCTTGAAGGAAAACGAAGTTTGTACCATCATCTTTCATTTATTACAGTAAAGAATACTGTGTAATATTGCCAAAGCATATGCAGACTTTGAATGGGACAGAATGGAGAATCCACAAAGAAACTCAGGCATGTATGATTGCTTTAATGTAAAGGTTAATTTCTGGGCCAACTGAATAATCATATAAAAATAAATCTTGATTCCCTCACATATATAGAAAAATCAGTTTCAGCTAGATTCTAGCTTTATTGTAAAGGTAGAACAATAAAGCTTATAGAAGACCACAAAGGACAATTTCTTCATGATCTTGGTGGAGGCAAAATTTTTTAAGTAGAACATAAAGAAAAATATTAGTAAATTGAATATTATTAAAATTAAGAACTTTATATTATCAAAAGACACTATTACAAGTTTAATGAAAAGGCAAGCCATGCAGTGGGGGAATATATTCACAATACATTAATCTGAAAAAGGATTTGTATCCAGAACATATAATGAAAAGACAAAAAATTCAGTAAGAAAATGAGCAAAAGACTTTAAAAGTCATATTCAAAAGAGGATGCCCAAAAATCAAAAAAAAAAATCTGAAAAGATGCTTGATAACATTAGTATTAAGGAAATGGAG
The DNA here is from genome assembly GCF_000442215.2 of Lipotes vexillifer. Lineage (NCBI taxonomy): Eukaryota > Metazoa > Chordata > Mammalia > Artiodactyla > Lipotidae > Lipotes > Lipotes vexillifer. The sequence goes on along the minus strand of NW_006791012.1, from coordinate 8,714,395 downwards.
GGACTTCCCTGGTGGTTCAGAGGCTAAGACTCTGTGCTCCCAGTGCAGGGGGCCCTGGTTTGATCCCTGGTCAGGGAACGAGATCCCACATGCCACAACTAAGAGTTCAAATGACGCAACTAAAGATCCTGCATGCCACAACTAAAAAAAGACCCTGTGTGCTACAACTAAAATATCCTGCATGCTGCAACTAAAAGATAGCACATGCCACAAATAAAGGTCCCCCATGCCACAACTAAAGGTCCCACACGCGGCAATGAATATCCCACGTGCCACCACTAAGGCCCGGCACAGCCAAATAAATAAATAAAAAGATTTTTTTTTTTTTTTTGAAAAAGGAAATGGAAATTAACCATGCTTCCCTTCCTCCTGAGAAGCTAAAATAGAATAAATAAATAAATAAATAAATAAATAAAGGCAGGAAGGGAAAGGAAGAAAGAAAATATTGTAATATCAAGTACTGAGAGGATTTGGAGCAAGATAAACTCTAATACATTAAGAATATTATTTGAGGGGCTTCCCTGGTGGTGCAGTGGTTGAGAGTCCACCTGCTGATGCAGGGGACACAGGTTCGTGCCCTGGTCCGGGAAGATCCCACATGCCGCAGCAGCTAGGCCACACACTTACGTGCTGCATGAGAAGTGGGCATCGGGCATAGAGCACAAACTTGTGGGCATAAAGCACCTCCCCACCGTCCATCTGAAACTGGACATCGCTGAGGTATGGGTTGTTGACCATGGCACCGAAGTCGGCCACCAGCAAACCGAGGGCGAGCTGAAATGAGAGGGGGAGAGTGGCTGCCACCTGTCACCCGCCTAACTGTGCAGGCCCAACTGACAGGGTGCAGGTGGCCAGTCAGGGCCTCGTGCTGCTCCCCACAAGGTCCAATGTTGGGCTCCACCTTTAAGTTACCTTTAGGCCCTCAGGGACACAGAACAGCAAAACCCAGTCCTTTCTAAAAATCTCCATCACACCCAATTCCCTGGCCTAAATGGGAGCCCCAGCCCATGGAGAGGTGTGCTTGACAGCCTCACCAGGACGCGGCAGCAGCATCAGCACCTGCTGAGGGCTCCGTGGGCCAGGCGGTGTGCGGCCCCACAGGAAGCTACCAGCCTAGCCTACCGTGACAGATGGGACCTGAGCCCAAGCAGTTACGGGGCCAGCCAAGGAGCTCCGTGTCCCTCTCTGACACGTGCCACGTCTCTAGGGAGACCCTGGTGAGAAGTGCTTGGCTGATACCAATGCACTCACGGGATGACACCCACCCTAAGGAAAACCCAGCTTCTAACCCAATTCGTCACCAACACAGAACACAAACTATTAGCTGGAGGCCCCCAGGGTGGTGCAGTGGTTGAGAGTCCACCTGCTGATGCAGGGGACACAGGTTCGTGCCCTGGTCCGGGAAGATCCCACATGCCGCAGAGCAGCTAGGCCAGTGAGCCGTGGCCGCTGAGCCTGTGCATCCAGAGCCTGTGCTCCGCAACAGGAGAGGCCACAACAGTGAGAGGCCCGCGTACCGCCAAAAAAAAATATTATTTGATATCTATTAAAGCTGACATATACATTGCTTATGACTCAGCAATTCCATTCCCAACAAAATGGTATATGTATAAAAATATAAACAGCAGCATTACTCCTAATAACACCTCTAATTAAAAAATGGAAGCGGCTTCCCTGGTGGCGCAGTGGTTGAGAGTCTGCCTGCCGATGCAGGGGACACGGGTTTGTGCCCCGGTCTGGGAAGATCCCACATGCCACGGAGCGGCTGGGCCCGTGAGCCATGGCCGCTGAGCCTGCGCGTCCGGAGCCTGTGCTCCGCAACGGGAGAAACCACAACAATGAGAGGCCCACGTACCAAAAAAAATAAATAAATAAAAATAATAAAAAAAAAAAAAACGGAAGCAACCCAAATGTTTGTCAACAGGAGATTGAATAAATAGTATATTCATACAATGAAATTTTACATAGCATTGAATATGAAGAAACTACAGCTACACTCAACCACAAACTTAACACTAGAGAAAAAAATTTAGCCACAGGACACTTAGGAAAGAGGTGACTGTGACAAGGCATTAGGGAAGCTTCTGGGGCAATGATAATATGCTATTTTTTCATTTGGGTGGTGGCTGCATGGATGTGTCACTCTGTAAAAATGTCTTGCGCTGTACACTTAAAATTTATGCACTTTACCTATGTATGTTAAAATGTAATAGTTAAAAATAAAGAAGAACAGAGAGTAATGGAAATGTAGAAACACTTTTGCTGTGGTGGATTAAGTCATCTGGGTGAGAACACCAGCACTGACATTACATGATGATGAGCAAAAAAAATAATGGAAGCTTGGGAAAATACAGCTGGTCAACTTTTGTAAGGCACCAGCATACATTTCCAAGATAAACTCTTAAGTATCCCAGAATTGACTAACACATTGTGGTGGATAAAAAATGTCTTATAATCTAAATAATTTTTTGACAAATCTAGTGAAGAGCCAAGGTATACACACCCAAAATAAAGAATAGTCTTAGTAAGTTTGCATCAGCACAAAATTATATAGAAGAGACTGTAATATACAGATACGATGAAAATAGAGTAATCAATACTGAAGGAATAAGGGTAGAATTCACAGGGCATTGAGTGGGACTCTGGATGCAAAATATCATAGGGCTACAATCTTTAGTTTGACCATTGAGGTGCTTTTCTCAACTTTTTTTTTTATTCAAACAGAAAGTCCCAAATTATAATCATCCCCATCAGTTCACTCAGTCCCATGTAATTAATTTTTTTTTCATCTTGATCTTTTGTTAGCATTTTTATGAATTCATCAGTTTTCCATTAGAGTTCTGAAAATGCTTATTCATTCAGTTCAGCAGTATAGTCAGTTACCAGAAACCTATACTTGTCAGAGTCTTTTCCATGAATTCCTTGAAGATGAAACCCTTTATATGAACATTTTTGCAAAAGCATTAGAGTACACCCAGAACTGTCTACAATGACAGAAGACTTTAAAATGACCATGGTTAAAGATTTGATGAAAGTTCATAATAATGCAATTGACATGGAAATTTAGTTATTTCTGAGATATACATTTTAAAGTAATAACTAGAATTATGACATAACATTATACCAGAACATATAAGATTTTTAGGAATTTCATGTATCTGAAACATTTATATTAACATATTTCCATACAAATAACCCAAAGAAAGTTTAGTATTAGTTTTTTGTTTTTTGGTTTTTTTAATGCATGTATGTGGAACCTAGAAAAATGGTACAGATGAACCAGTTTGTAGGGCAGAAGTTGAGACACAGATGTAGAGAACAAACGTATGGACAGCAAGGGGGGAAAACCGCAGTGGGGTGGGGATGGTGGTGTGCTGAATTGGGCGATTGGGATTGACATGTATACACTGATGTGTGTAAAATTGATAACTAATAAGAACCTGCTGTATAAAAAAAATAAAATTCAATTCGAAAATTAAAAACAAAACAAAACAAACAAACAAAAAGACCATTGAGATTTATATCTGGCTTCAAGGATCCCTTACAGAGTATTAGTTTGTCTGATTGTCTGTGATAGGGAAGTTTGATTCTGCATTGTTTCTGTGGTCTTTTTAATAACATATACGGTAGATAAATTAAGCCACTCTTTTAAAAAAAAGTAAGATTCACAATTTATTTCCCTTGAACTCGGTGGAGAAGGATTTGGGCTGAGTGGGGTAAGTGCCGGCTAAAAAAAAAATGTGCCTTGCCAACCTGGTCACTGTAACATTAGTCTATCTTCCCCGGGTTCCACCGAATGGCACTGCAAGTTCATTCAAGGCAGGAAAGACCAGAAGGTCAAACTTAAAAAGGACCTCTCTCGGTACATTTTAAGACCAGGGGTTGTTTTTATTTATTTCAAACTGCATTGGCTAAAAGAGTTAATTTCCCCTAAGCACCAGATGGGCCCGCACCTTCCAAGGACTCTTTTCTTCTTTAAAAGCACAATTGGTGTTCAGTTTCTATCAGGTGCAGATTCATTAGCTCTTGACTGGCTCTCCTTGTTTGCCAACTACTTGTGGAAAAAGCCATTTACCCTGGTGAATGTCAAGGTTAGTGCAAACTATCCTTGTCATCAGTCTCTCTGGCAGAAGGTCAGGGATAAGCTTTCCTCAAATGGGCAGCGTCAAACAAAGCAGAGACAGACTTAACTCACCAAGAGGAAGAAAGGAGGCCTGCTGCAGAGTTGATAAACATTCCTGTGGGCTTTGAGGACAAAAGGTTAACTCTTCCCTTGCCACTTCAAGAAGTGTTCACTGGCAGATCCCTTATAATATCTGGATATTTTCGAGCATATGAGATATGTTTATAAAGTAATGAATAACTATCTATATCTACAGCTATATTATCCATATTCACCTGTCCATGATCTTGTTTGTTTAAACAAGTGTTTTAATTTTCAAAGTGTCCGATTTGGAAGTATTTCCCATTATCCTAGCATTGCTCTGGTTGATTTTTTTTTTTTTTGGAATCCCTCTCCTCAGTTTATTTTTATAGACAAGGTGAAAATCACATATGCAGAGCTGTCACAGTCTGAAAAGCCAGATCTTAATGTATTTTCATAGAATAATAAAATTTTGAAGTTGAAAGGAAGCTTTAACCTAGTCCAACCTTCCATCCAACAAATAAATCTTCTGCAGCAATTTTGACAGTTGTCACCCAAACTCAGGTTGGTCACTCCTAGTGACAAAACATCCCTGCCTCACAGGAAAGCTGTTCTGAGGTGGGGAAGTTTTTAGTGTTACAAAGAAACCTTTGCCTTATACTTACTGAAACACATCTTGAATTTTAACCTGTTGGTCCAAGTTTTGCCCTCTAGTGTGATAGAGAGGGCCAGTCCTGCCTCAATGCAACAGCTCTCCAAATACCTGGAAGGGTATTTGGAATATTTAGAAAAGTAACCATGCAACATGGAGGTATTTTCTTTTCCTGGCTTTCTGTCCCACTTCTTCCATGAAATGACAATCAGACAAGGCATTTTTCCATTTGGGATCCTCTGAACCATCATTAGTTATTGCAATATGTCCTTACAATGTGGAATCCAGAAATGTGCACCATATTTCAGATGTTGGACTGTAAACTTCATATATATTTATCTATAATATATGATGTATTTTTATATGTTATATAATACATATTTACAATTCTTCCAACGGATCAATTCCTATGTTGATTCACTGAGGAATCAATTAATACCAAAAAGACTTTTTATATAAGAAACAATCAGGAATCCGGGAAGATGGTGGAAGAGTAAGACGTGGAGATCACCTTCCTCCCCACAGATACACCAGAAATACATCTACACGTGGAGCAACTCCTACAGAACACCTACTGAACGCTGGCAGGAGACCTCAAACCTCCCAAAAGGCAAGAAACCCCCCAGGTACCTGGGTAGGGAAAAAGAAAAAATAAACAGAGACAAAAGGATAGGGATGGGGGATGGGACCTGGACCTCTGGGAGGGAGCTGTGAAGAAGGAAAGGTCTCCACACACCAGAAGCCCCTTCGCGGGCGGAGACTGCGGGTGGCGGAGGGGGAAGCTTCGGAGCCGCGGGGGAGAGCGCAGCCACAGGGGTGCGGAGGGCAAAGCGGAGAGAGTCCCGCACAGAGGATCGGCGCCGACCGGCACTCACCAGCCCGAGAGGCTTGTCTGCTCACCCGCCGGGGCAGGCAGGGCTGGGAGCTGCGGCTTGGGCTTCTGTCGGATCCCAGGGAGAGGACTGGGGATGCCGGCGTGAACACAGCCTGCAGGGGGTTAGTGCGCCACGGCTGGCCGGGAGGGAGTCCGGGGAAAAGTCTGCACCTGCCGAAGAGGCAAGAGACTTTTTCTTCCCCCTCTGTTTCCTGGTGCGCGAGGAGAGGGGATTAAGAGCGCTGCTTAAAGGAGCTCCAGAGAAGGGCGCGAGCCGCGGCTAAAAGCGCGGACCCCAGAGAGGGGCATGAGACGCTAAGGTTGCTGCTGCCGCCACCAAGAAGCCTGTGTGGGAGCACAGGTCACTATCCACACCCCCCTTCAGGGGAGCCTGTGCAGCCCGCCACTGCCAGGGTCCCGGGATCCAGGGACAACTCCCCCAGGAGAATGCACAGCGCGCCTCAGGCTGGTGCAACGTCACGCCGTCCTCTGCCACCGGAGGCTCGACCAGCATCCGTACCCCTCCCTCCCCCCGGCCTGAGTGAGCCAGAGCCCCCGAATCAGCGGCTCCTTTAACCCCGTCCTGTCTGAGCAAAGAACAGACACCCTCTGGCGACCTACATGCAGAGGCAGGGCCAAATCCAAAGCTGAGCCCCTGGGAGCTGTGAGAACAAAGAAGAGAAAAGGAAATCTCTCCCAGCAGCCTCAGAAGCAGCAGATTAAAGCCCCACAATCAACTTGATGTATCCTGCATCTGTGGAATACATGAATAGACAACGAATCATCCCAAATTAAGGAGGTGGACTTTGAGAGCAAGATTTATGATTTTTTCCCCTTTTCCTCTTTTTGTGAGTGTTTATGTGTATGCTTCTGTGTGAGATTTTCTCTATATAGCTTTGCTTCCACCATTTGTCCTAGGGTTCTACCCATCCGTTTTGTTTCTTTTCTTTTTTTTACTCTTAAAAATTATTTTTTTATTTTAATAACTATTATATTTTATCTTACTTTATTTTATTTTACTTTATATTCTTTCTTTCTTTTCCTTCCTTCCCTCCTTCCTCCCTCCCTCCCTCCCTCCTTTTTTTCTTTCTTTCTTTCTACTTTTTCTCCCTTTTATTCTGAGGCATGTGGATGAAATGCTCTTGGTGCTGCAGCCAGGAGTCAGTGCTGTGCCTCTGAGATGGGAGAGCCAACTTCAGGACACGGGTCCACAAGAGACCTCCCACCTCCATATAGTAACAAACGGCAAAAATCTCGCAGAGATCTATCTCAACACACCAGCACCCAGCTTCACTCAACGACCAGCAAGCTACAGTGCTGGACAACCTATGCCAACCATATAGCAAAACAGGAACACAACCCCACCCACTAGCAGAGAGGCTGCCTAAAATCATAATAAGTCCACAGACACCCCAAAACACACCACCAGACGTGGACCTGCCCACTAGAGAGACAAGATCTAGCCTCATACACCACAACACAGCCACTAGTCCCCTCCACCAGGAAGCCTACACAACCCACTGAACCAACCTTAGCCACTGGAGACAGACATCAAAAACAACGGGAGCTACGAACTTGCAGCCTGCAAAAAGGTGAACCCAATCACAGTAAGATAAGCAAAATGAGAAGACAGAAAAACACACAGCAGATGAAGGAGCAAGATAAAAACCCACCAGACCAAACAAATGAAGAGAAAATAGGCAGTCTACCTGAAAAAGAATTCAGAATAATGATAGTAAGGATAATCCAAAATCTTGGAAATAGAAGAGAGAAAATGCACGAAACATTTAACAAGGACCTAAAAGAACTAAAGATGAAACAAACAACGATGAACAACACAATAAATGAAACGAAAAATACTCTAGATGGGATCAATAGCAGAATAACTGAGGAAGAAGAACGGATAAGAGGCCTGGAAGATAAAATAGTGGAAATAACTACTGCAGAGCAGAATAAAGAAAAAAGAATGCAAAGAACTGAGGACAGTCTCAGAGACCTCTGGGACAACATTAAACACACCAACATTCTAATTATAGGGGTTCCAAAAGAAGAAGAGAAAAAGAAAGGGACTGAGAAAATACCTGAAGAGATTATAGTTGAAAACTTCCCTAATATGGGAAAGGAAATAGTTAATCAACTCCAGGAAGCACAGAGAGTCCCATACAGGAATAATCCAAGGAGAAGTACGCCAAGACACATATTAATCAAACTGTCAAAAATTAAATACAAAGAAAACATATTAAAAGCAGCAAGGGAAAAACAACAAATAACACACAAGGGAATCCCCATAAGGTTAACAGCTGATCTTTCAGCAGAAACTCTGCAAGCCAGAAGGGACTGGCAGGACATATTCAAAGTGATGAAGGAGAAAAACCTGCAACCAAGATTACTCTACCCAGCAAGGATCTCATTTAGATTTGATGGAGAAATTAAAACCTTTACAGACAAGCAAAAGCTGAGAGAGTTCAGCACCACCAAACCAGCTCTACAGCAACTGCTAAAGGAACTTCTCTAGGCAAGAAACACAAGAGAAGGAAAAGACCTACAATAATGAGCCCAAAGCAATAAGAAAATGGGAATAGGAACATACATATCAATAATTACCTTTAATGTCAATGGACTAAATGCTCCCACCAAAAGACACAGATTGGCTGAATGGATACAAAAACAAGACCCATATATTTGTTGTTCACAAGAGACCCACTTCAGACCTAGAGACACATACAGACTGAAAGTAAGGGGATGGAAAAAGATATTCCATGCAAATGGAAACCAAAAGAAAGCTGGAGTAGCAATTCTCATATCAGACAAAATAGACTTTAAAATAAAGACTATTAGAAGAGACAAAGAAGGCCACTACATAATGATCAAGTGATCGCTCCAAGGAGAAGATATAACAATTGTAAATATTTATGCACGCAACAAAGGAGCACCTCAATACGTAAGGCAAATACTAACAGCCATAAAAGGGGAAATCGACAGTAACACATTCATAGTAGGGGACTTTAACACCCCACTTTCACCAATGGACAGATCATCCAAAATGAAAATAAATAAGGAAACACAAGCTTTAAATGATACATTAAACAAGATGGACTTAATTGACATTTACAGGACATTCCATCCAAAAACAACAGAATACACATTTTCCTCTAGTGCTCATGGAACATTCTCCAGGATAGATCATATCCTGGGTCACAAATCAAGCCTTGGTAAATTTAAGAAAAATGAAATTGTATCAAGTAACTTTTCTGACCACAACGTTATGAGACTAGATATCAATTACAGGAAAAGATCTGTAAAAAATACCAACACATGGAAGCTAAACAACACACTACTTAATAACGACGTGATCACTGAAGAAATCAAAGAGGAAATAAAAAAATACCTAGAAACAAATGACGATGGAGATACAACGACCCAAAATTTATGGGATGCAGCAAAAGCAGTTCTAAGAGGGAAGTTTATAGCAATACAATCCTACCTTAAGCAACAGTAAACATCTCGAATAAACAACATAACCTTGCACCTAAAGCAATTAGAGAAAGAAGAACAAAAAACCCCCAAAGTTAGCAGAAGGAAAGAAATCATAAAAATCACATCAGAAATAAATGAAAAAGAATTGAAGGAAATGATAGCAAAGATCAATAAAAGTAAAATCTGGTTCCTTGAGAAGATAAACAAAATTGATAAACCATTAGCCAGACTCATCAAGAAAAAGGAGAAGACTCAAATCAATAGAATTAGAAATGAAAAAGGACTGACACTGCAGAAATAAAAAAAATCATGAGGGATTACTACAAGCAACTCTATGCCAATAAAATGGACAATCTGGAAGAAATGGACAAATTCTTAGAAATGCACAAACTGCCAAGACTGAATCAGGAAGAAATAGAAAATATGAACAGACCAATCACAAACACTGAAATTGAAACTGTGATTAAAAATCTTCCAACAAACAAAAGCCCAGGACCAGATGGCTTCACAGGCGAATTCTATCAAACATTTAGAGAAGAGCTAACACCTATCCTTCTCAAACTCTTCCAAAATATAGCAGAGGGAGGAACACTCCCAAACTCATTCTACGAGGCCACCATCACCTTGATACCAAAACCAGACAAGGATGTCACAAAGAAAGAAAACTACAGGCGAATATCACTGATGAACATAGATGCAAAAATCCTCAACAAAATACTAGCAAACAGAATCCAACAGCACATTAAACAGATCATACACCATGATCAAGTGGGGTTTATTCCATGAATGCAAGGATTCTTCAATATACGCAAATCATTCAACGTGATACACCATGTTAACAAACTGAAGAAGAAAAACCATATGATCATCTCAATAGATGTAGAGAAAGCTTTCGACAAAATTCAATACCCATGTATGATAAAAGCCCTGCAGAAAGTAGGCACAGAGGGAGCTTTCCTCAACAAAATAAAGGCCATAAATGACAAACCCACAGCCAACATTGTCCTCAATGGTGAAAAACTGAAAGCATTTCCACTAAGATCAGGAACAAGACAAGGTTGCCCACTCTCACCACTCTTATTCAACATAGTTTTGGAAGTTTTAGCCACAGCAGTCAGAGAAGAAAAGGAAATAAAAGGAATCCAAATTAGAAAAGAAGAAGTAAAGCTGTCACTGTCTGCAGATGACATGATAGTATACATAGAGAATCCTAACTATGCCATCAGAAAACTACTAGAGCTAATCAATGAATTTGGTAAAGTAGCAGGATACAAAATTAATGCACAGAAATCTCTGGCATTCCTATACACTAATGATGAAAAATCTGAAAGTGAAATCAAAAAAACACTCCCATTTACCACTGCAACAAAAAGAATAAAATATCTAGGAATAAACCTACCTAAAGAGACAAAAGACCTGTATGCAGAAAATTATAAGACACTGATGAAAGAAATTAAAGATGATACAAATAGATGGAGAGATATACCATGTTCTTGGATTGGAAGAATCAACATTGTGAAAATGACTCTACTACCCAAAGCAATCTACAGATTCAATGCAATCCCTATCAAACTACCACTGGCATTTTTCACAGAACTAGAACAAAAAATTTCACAATTTGTATGGAAACACAAAAGACCCCGAATAGCCAAAGCAATCCTGAGAACGAAAAACGGAGCTGGAGGAATCAGGCTTCCTGACTTCAGACTATACTGCAAAGCTACAGTAATCAAGACAGTATGGTACTGGCACAAAAACAGAAATATAGATCAATGGAACAGGATAGAAAGCCCAGAGATAAACCCACACACATATGGTCACCTTATCTTTGATAAAGGAGGCAGGATTATACAGTGGAGAAAGGAAAGCCTCTTCAGTAAGTGGTGCTGGGAAAACTGGACAGGTACATATAAAAGTATGAGATTAGATCACTCCCTAACACCATACACAAAAATAAGCTCAAAATGGATTAAAGACCTAAATGTAAGGCCAGAAACTATCAAACTCTTAGAGGAAAACATAGGCAGAACACTCTATGACATAAATCACAGCAAGATCCTTCTTGACCCATCTCCTAGAGTAATGGAGATAAAAACAAAAATAAACAAATGGGACCTAATGAAACTTCAAAGCTTTTGCACAGCAAAGGAAACCATAAACAAGACCAAAAGACAGCCCTCAGAATGGGAGAAAATATTTGCAAATGAATCAACTGACAAAGGATTAATCTCTAAAATTTACAGGCAGCTCATGCAGCTAGCTCAATATCACAAAAACAACCCAATCCAAAAATGGGCAGAAGACCTAAACAGACATTTCTCCAAAGAAGATATACAGACTGCCAACAAACACATCAAAGAATGCTCAACATCACTAATCACTGGAGAAATGCAAATCAACACTACAATCAGATATCATCTCACACCGGTCAGAATGGCCATCATCAAAAAGTCTAGAAACAATAAATGCTGGAGAGGGTGTGGAGAAAAGGGAACCCTCTTGCACTGTTGGTGGGAATGTAAATTGATACAGCCACTGTGGAGAACAGTATGGAGGTTCTTTAAAAAACTACAAATAGAACTACCATATGACCCAGCAATCCCACTACTGGGCATATACCCTGAGAAAACCATAATTCAAAAAGAGTCATGTACCAAATGTTCATTGCTGCTTTACTTACAATAGCCCGGAGATGGAAACAACCTAAGTGTCCATCATCAGATGAATGGATAAAGAAGATGTGGCACATATATACAATGGAATATTACTCAGCCATAAAAAGAAACGAAATTGAGCTATTTGTAATGAGGTGGATAGACCTAGAGTCTGTCATACAGAGTGAAGTAAGTCAGAAAGACAGAGACAAATACCATATGTTAACACATATATATGGAATTTAAGAAAAATAAATGTCATGAAGAACCTAGGGGTAAGACAGGAATAAAGACACAGACCTACTAGAGAATGGACTTGAGGATAAGGGGAGTGGGAAGGGTAAATTGTGACAAAGCGAGAGAGAGGTATGGACATATATACACTACCAAACATAAGGCAGATAGCTAGTGGGAAGCAGCTGCATAGCACAGGGAGATCAGCTCGGTGCTTTGTGGGACAGGGAGGGTGGGAGGGAGGGAGATGCAAGAGGGAAGAGATATGGGAACATATGTATATATATAACTGATTCAATTTGTTGTAAAGCACTAACTAAGACACCATTGTAAAGCAATTATACTCCAATAAAGATGTTAAAAAAAAAAAAGATTTGCTCTTGTGTTTCTGTATTCCAATCACAAGTCACATGCCAGGTATATGTTTTAAGTCACTATATCAAATTTTTAATTTGTTTGCTACCCACACATGGCTACCCATTATATTAACATATGAAAACCTATAATATTCTTAGAGAAAAATACTGGGGACGCTATACACAATTCTTGTGGGCACATCATTTGCTGTACTTACCCTTATTTTTTTTTCCTTAGGGTTTTGCTGGGTGATTGTTTCTCTCTTTCAAAGTTATCTTCAGAGCTCTTGGTCAAATCACTAAGATATCACCCTTTGCTTAGTTTTAATGGCATAAACACTTTTCCAGCAAAACGAGTCCTGCTCTTTGGCTTGGAGCCTTACTTATCCTTTCAAATTCAGTCATTTGAAATTAATCCTGATATCTACTCATGGTTACATCTGTCCCATATGAATTAAAATTGGACATCTTTGAATTGCTTTTTGCATCCTCCTCATGTTGTCTCCTGTTATATGATCCTGATTTTGCTTTCCTGTGACTATCCCAAGTATTTTTCTTGGGCTTTAATTCTGCAGATTTTCTTTCATCCTCTCTAGAATTCCTCCACGTCATATAATTATCTGAAGCATTAAGAAGTATTCCTCCTCTACCTCTTCCTCACGTACCTTCTCCTCTGGCAAGGAGACAAACTACTATTTATAGTACATGCAATAACTGAATACTTGAAGGAGGAAAATTAACCTAGAGTACCACAGAGCATTAGGATGATTCCTGCAGTGTCCAAACTTTCTGGATGTCCAGATCAACTACAGTTTTGTGTGGCTTTTCCTAGAAACTGTCTCATAAATTGTCACAGCAGATTGTCTGCTGGTCTTGTGTATTCACTGCAGAATGACTTGATTTTCATATAAACCAGCTGGCAATCCTACCTTCCAACCACACCTTTTCTTTCTCAATCTCCAAAGGTCTTAAGAGTCGACACTAACTTGTTTTTTTTGTTTTTTTTTAATATTTTTTTTTGGAATTTTACCATTAACACCTTTATTGGAGTATAATTGCTTTACAATGGTGTGTTAGTTTCTGCTTTATAACAAAGTGAATCAGCTACAAATTGACACTAACTTATAATGCTAGATGCCAGTCTTACCTTTTTAAACAAATATCTGAAAGTACCAAGAACACTGGGAGGCTTTGCTCTTGCATTTTCTCATCCTTTGTAGAAAGACTCTTGCTTTCCTACCTGCATTTACCCACAACCCCTGCTCTTACAGCCATCATACACTCGTTCAGACACTTAACAACTTAGACCTAGGAACCTGCAATAACTTTCTAATTGGTCATCCTGTATCTACACTCAAAGCCCCAAATCTATCCTATATGCAAGCACAAAACGAACTTTTATATTTATTTTCCAACTCATAATCTCTGAGTTTTTCCAATGTGTACCAAATAAAGTCTCATCTTTGTGCTAGACCATCATAGTTGTAAAACATCTGGAAGCACAAAAAAATTTATGTTTGAAAAAATATAGGTACATTATAATAAACATAATTTAAGTCACACTGAGATCCTTTATAATTTTTATTCTTTTCCTTTAAAGGAGTCTCCTCATTATTCAAGTTTAACAAGAATCATCCATTTAGAACTGTACAGACCATAATAAGCCCTGCATGAAAGTCTATCCATTTAGATAATCCCAGAAAGTGCATATAGACACTGAACTTGTCCAGGAAGTATCAAGAAGGAAACAGTTCTAAACTAAGTTTATTACTATCATTTTCCTAGTGCACCCTCATTGCTGCAAGTCTTCCTGGGGCCCTTTGGTGTTGTGTGCTGAGCGCTCCAAATGTTCCTCTTGGTCCCCTCTCCCTCTATTGATGGCATAATCTGCACAGGTCATGAGGGGAGAGGCTCACTTGGAGACTGCACCTGCTAAAAGGAGGAAAATCAATTTTCAACCTCCAAAAATACAGAACTGCTGGCACACAAACTAGTTGTTCAAGGTCCCCAGGGCCCAGAAGGGGAATCCCACTAAGAAAGACATATGCTTGGAACAGAAGTCAATACTCTCTCCATCTAACCATAATAATAAGGGAAGTGGAGAATGAAGAGGTGGAGGATAGAATGTTCCTGTGCAAGTCCCCAGTTCTGCAGTGAATATCACATAGAATATAGAGTCATTTTTGCATCAAAATATCAGGCAGAGATCTTCCAGAGAGTAATCTATTTAAAAAAAATCTCAATATTCTAAGTGTTTTCAAATACTAAATTCAGCTGAAAGGTATAACCTATTGTGAATCATTTTTCCTATATTATTACAACTCTTTACTACTTTTTAGTACTACTGTTTTCTATTAGACCCTTTTCTTATAATTGATATTTCAGATTGGAATTTCATCATTTGATGCCAGGGAGGGTTTGTTGGGAAACATAAAAGCATGCATTTGCATTCCTGAAAAAATAAATCTCACAGAGGCGCTGATAAAACCACAGACCCATATACCTTGACACAAGTGAGTGTTACAGTATATTTTAATCAAACAATGCACAAACACAAATTTGTTTTATAAATTGAAACAATATGTAGCTAGATAGAATAAGAGTAAAAATCTCACTTCACATAACCCCAACATTACTCCTCTCCATAGAACGAATTGCTGTAACTGTTATCAATGAAGTGTATCTTGCTGACTTTTTACTATTCATTTACAAAAAATATGTATTCACATATGTGTGTTTAATATACAAATTAATGGTTTACTTTTTACATAAATAGGATAGAACTCAATACTGTTATATAATTTGTTTTCGACTTCTTATAAAGATCTTTCTATTTCATTATTTGTAAATCTACCATATCCTTTTAGATTTCTGAATAGTTTTCCATGACATAAATTAATTCATATGAATATTTGATTATTGAAACTTATTAGGGTCTTTTACTCCCAGTTTTTCTATTACCAAAAAAATTTGCCACAATGAACATCCTTTTACCTGCTTCTTTGTGTTCTTTGCAAACATTGCTCATTCAGAGTAAATACTGAAAAGTCTATGGGAATTTTGATGGAAACTGACAAATTGCCCCCCTAGAAAGACTATATAAATTTACATTACTACCAATAGTGTATGATGGTTTGTATTTCTCTATATAAGCTCAAATACTAAATGTGTTTTTAATCCTTTAAAGTGTCTTTTTTTTTCATTTGAATTTTCCTGATTTTTTTTAAGGTGTAGAGTCTAGTTCAATTTATGTGTCATTTTGTTTATCTGAACATAGTGTTCTTATGTTGGACTGACTATTCATTTTTTGGACAATGTATTGAGATACCTGCTTTCTCTGTTGAGTCATTCTTTGTCTACCCGCACCCGCCCCCCCACCCCCACCCCGCCACCGGCCGCCTACACACAACAGGAAGGAAGGGAGGAAGGGAGAAAGAAAATGCTTGCTCTTTTTTCTCCCCCTATTTCTTTATTTAATTAATTACTTTATTTTTTTGGGCTGTGTTGGGTCTTCACTGCTACACGCCGGCTTTCTCTAGTTGCGGCAAACGGGGGCTACTCTTCTTTGCGGTGCGCAGGCTTCTCATTGTGGGGGCTTCTCTTGTGGAGCACTGGCTCTAGGCGCGTGGGCTTCAGTAGTTGTGGCACGTGGGCTCAGTAGTTGTGGCTTGCGGGCTCTAGAGCGCAGGCTCAGCAGTTGTGGCACACGGGCCTAGTTGCTCCGCGGCACGTGGGATCTTCCCAGACCAGGGCTCGATCCCATGTCTCTTGCATTGGCAGGCAGATTCTTAACCACTGTGCCACCAGGGAAGCCTGCTTGCTCTTTTTAATATGCTTCAGTTATTTTTTTCTCAGCCTGTGATTTGTCTTTTTCACTTAGCCTTTGGAATCTTTGTTATACAGAAGATTCAATTTTTTTGTTATAAAATCTATCAATCTTTCCTTTATAGATTCTGAGTTTTTTTCCCTTTCTATGGCTCAGAAAAACCTTCTCAACTCCAAAACTTAAAAAAAATGTACTAAATTTTCTTCTACAAAAACTTTATTGCCTTTCTTTTTGCTTTAAAAAATTTGTGCTTTTATTATTTCAAATATTTATTGAGAATGGGTATTGATTTTTATGAAAGATACTTTTATTCTCTATTGAGATGATCATATACTGTTTCTCTTTTGATTAACTGTTAATTATATGAATAGATTTTCTCACATCAAATTATTCTTGCATTTCTGAGATATATCTTACGTGTTCAGGATTTAGTATTACCCATTACTAGATAAAATGTACTTGTATTGAATACATTTGTTATCTTGGATATATTCGCTTACGTTTGCATCTATGCTTAATAATAAGATTGTTTTTTAGTTTTGTTCCTTGTATGCTTTTTATATTGTTTTTCTCTTGTTTGGGAATTAAATGTACTAATATTATAGAACAGATTGAGAAGGTTCCATTTATTTATTTTTTTCTAGGTTCTGGAATACCTTTATAATGTATGATTTCCTTGAGACTTTGGGGAATATAATTAACTATTTAAACACTTTTAAAATACTTCAGATATTAGAAAATATACAGAAGTATACAAAAATATAGTTTATAGCTCAATGACTATCACAAAGTGAACTTCCATGTAATGTCCATCTAGACAGTGAGTTAGACTATTACCAGGACCCCAGATGACCTCCTTCCATGCCTTTTTCCAATCACTGTACGATTCTTACTCTTCAACTGCAATCAATGTCTTTTTCCTTTTCTTCCACTCTTTTTTATTTTTATTTATTTACTCTTTGAATTTTATTTATTTTTTAATACAGCAGGTTCTCATTAGTCATCCATTTTATACACATCAGTTTATACACGTCAAACCCAAACTCCCAATTCATCACATCACCACCCCCACCTGCCGCAGCTTTCCCCCCTTGATGTCCATAGGTTTGTTCTCTATAACTCTGTCTCAATTTCTGCCCTGCAAAACGGTTCATCTGTACCATTTTTCTAGGTTCCACACATATGAGTTAATATGTGGTATCTGTTTTTCTCTTTCTGACCTACTTCACTCTGTATGACAGTCTCAAAATTCATCCACGCCTCTACAAATGACTCAATTTCGTTCCTTTTTATGGCTGAGTAATATTCCATTGTATATATGTACCACATATTCTTTATCCATTCATCTGTCGATGGGCATTTAGGTTGCTTCCATGACCTGGCTATTGGAAATAGTACAGCAATGAACACTGGGGTGCATGTGTCTCTCTGAAATATGGTTTTCTCTGGGTATATGCCCAGTAGTGGGATTGCTGGGTCATATGGTAATTCTATTTTTAGTTTTTTAAGGAGCCTCTATACTGTTCTCCATAGTGGCTGTATCAATGTACATTCCCACCAACAGTGCAAGAGGGTTCCCTTTCCTCCACACCCTCTCCAGCATTTGTTGTTTGTAGATTTTCTGATGATGCCCATTCTAACTGGTGTGAGGTGATACCTCATTGTAGTTTTGATTTGAATTTCTCTAATAATTAGTGATGTTGAGCAGCTTTTCATGTGCTTCTTGGCCATCTGTATGTCTTCTTTGGAGAAATGTCTGTTTAGGTCTTTGGCCCATTTTTGCATTGGGTTGTTTGTTTTTTTAATGTTGAGCTGCATGAGCTGTTTATATAGTTTGGAGATTAATCCTTGGTTGACTGAATCGTTTGCAAATGTTTTCTCCCAATCTGAGGATTGTCTTCTCGTCTTGTTTGTAGTTTTCTTTGCTTTGCAAAAGCTTTTAAGTTTCATTAGGTCCCATTTGTTTATTTTTGTTTTTATTTCCATTACTCTAGGAGGTGGATCAAATAAGATCTTGCTGTGATTTATGTCACAGAATGTTCTTCCTATGTTTTCCTCTAAGAGTTTTATAGTGTCTGGCTTTACATTTAGGTCTCTAATCCATTTTGAGCTTATTTTTGTGTATGGTGTTAGGGAGTGTTCTAATTTCATTCTTTTACATGTAGCTGTCCAGTTTTCCCAGCATCACTTATTGAAGAGACCGTCTTTTCTCCACTGTATATCCCTGCATCCTTTGTCATAGATTAGTTGACCATAGGTGTGTGGGTTTATCTCTGGGCTTTCTATCCTGTTCCATTGACCTATATTTCTGTTTTTGTGCCAGTACCATATTGTCTTAATTACTGTAGCTTTGTAGTATAGTCTGAAGTCAGGGAGTCTGATTCCTCCAGCTCTGTTTTTTTCCCTCAAGACTGCTTTGGCTACTCGGGGTCTTTTGTGTCTCCATACAAACTTTAAGATTTTTCTCCTAGTCCTGTAAAAAATGCCATTGGTAATTTGATAGGGATTGCACTGAATCTGTAGATTGCTTTGGGGAGTACAGTCATTTTCACAATATTGATTCTTCCAATCCAAGAACATGGTATATCTCCCCATCTGTTTGTATCATCTTTAATTTCTTTCATAAGTGTCTTATAGTTTCCTGCATATGGTTTTTTGTCTCCCTAGGGAGGTTTATTCCTAGGTATTTTATTCTTTTTGTTGCAATGGTAAATGGGAGTTTTCCTTAACTTCTCTTTCAGATATTTCATCTTTAGTGTATAGGAATGCAAGAGATTTCTGTGCATTAATTTTGTATCCTGCAACTTTACCAAATTCATTGATTAGCTCTAGTAGTTTTCTGATGGCATAGTTAGGATTCTCTATGTATAGTATCATGTCATCTGCAAACACTGACAGTTTTATTTCTTCTTTTCCACTTTTTACTCCTTTTATTTCTTTTTCTTCTCTGATTGCCATGGCTAGGACTTCAAAAACTATGTTGGATAATAGTGGTGAGACTGGACAACCTTGTCTTGCTCCTGATCTTAGAGGAAATGCTTTCAGTTTATCACCATTGAGAATGATGTTTGCTGTGGGTCTGTTGTATAGGCCTTTATTATGTTGAGGTAGGTTCCCTGTACGCCCATTTTCTGAAGAGTTTTTATCATAAATGGTGTTGAATTTTGTCAATAGCTTTTTCTGCATCTATTGAGGTGATCATATGGTTTTTCTTCTTCAGTTTGTTAATATGGTGTATCACATTGGTTGATTTGCATATACTGAAGAATCCTTGCATCCTTGTGAAAAATCCGACTTGATCGTGGTGTGTGATCCTTTTAATGTGTTGTTGGATTCTGTTTCCTAGTATTTTGTTGAGGATTTTTGCATCTATATTCACCAGTGATATTGGGCTCTAATTTTCTTTTCTTGTGGTATCTTTGTCTGGTTTTGGTATCAGGGTGATGGTGGCCTCACAGAATGAGTTTCGGAGTGTTTCTTCCTCTGCAGTTTTTTGGAAGAGTTTGAGAAGGATGGGTGTTAGCTCTTCTCTAAATGTTTGATAGAAGTCACCTGTGAAGCCATCTGGTCCTGGACTTTTGTTTGTTGGAAGATTTTTAATCACAGCTTCAATTTCATTACTTCTGATTGGTCTGTTCATATTTTCTATTTCTTCCTGGTTCAGTCTTGGAAGCTTATACCTTTTTAAGAATTTGTCCGTTTTCTCCAGGTTGTCCATTTTACTGGCATAGAGCTGCTTGTAGTAGTCTCTTAGGATGCTTTGTATTTCTGCAGTGTCTATTGTAACTTCTCCTTTTTCATTTCTCATTTTATTGATTTGAGTCCTCTCCCTCTTTTTCTTGATGAGTCTAGCTAATGGCTTATCAATTTGTTTATCTTCTCAAAGAACCAGCTTTTAGTATTATTGATCTCTGCCACTGTTTTCTTTGTTTCCATTTCTTTTATTTCTGCTCTGATCTTTTATGATTTCTTTCTTTCTGCTAACTTTGGGTTTTGTTTGTTCTTCTTTCTCTAGTTCCTTTACATGTAAGGTTATATTGTTTATTTCAAATTTTTCTTGTTTCTTTAGGTAGGCTTGTATAGCTATATACTTAGAACTGCTTTGGTGCATCCCATAGGTTCTGGATCATCGTGTTTTCATTATCATTTGTCTCTAGGTTTTTTTTTTTTTTTTTTTTTTTTTTTTTTTTTTTTTTGCGTAGGCGGGCCTCTCACTGTTGTGGCCTCTCCCGTTGCGGAGCACTGGCTCCAGACGCACAGGCTCAGCAGCCATGGCTCATGGGCCCAGCCGCTCCGCGGCATGTGGGATCTTCCCAGACCAGGGCACGAACCTGTGTCCCCCGCATCGGCAGGTGGACTCTCAACAACTGCGCCACCAGGGAAGCCCTAGGTATTTTTTTTTATTTCCTCTGATTTCTTCAGTGATCTCTTGGTTATTTAGTAATGTTTAGCAATGCATTGTTTAGCTTCCATGTGTTTGTGTTTTTTACAGTTTTTTTTTACGTGTAATTGACTTCTAATCGCACAGTGTTGTGGTCAGAAAAGATGCTTGATATGATTTCAATTTTCTTAAATTTACTGAGGCTTGACTTGTGACCCAAGATGTGATCTATCCTGGAGAATGTTCCATGCACACTTGAGAAGAAAATGTAGTCTGCTATCTTTGGATGGAATGGCCTATAAATATCAATTAAATCAATCTGGTCTACTGTGTCATTTAAAGCTTGAGTTTCCTTATTAATTTTCTGTTTGGATGATCTGTCCATTGGTGTAAGTGAGGTGTTAAAGTCCCCCACTATTATTGTGTTACTGTCAATTTCCTCTTTCATAGCTGTTAGCGGTTGCCTTATGCATTGAGGTGCTCCTATGTTGGGTGCATATATACTTATAATTGTTATATCATCTTCTTGGATTGATGCCTTGATCATTATGTAGTGCCCTTCTTTGTCTCTTGTAACATTCTTTATTTTAAAGTCGATTTTATCTGATATAAGTATTGCTACTACCGCTTTCTTTTGATTTCCGTTTGCATGGAACATCTCTTTCCATCCCCTTACTTTCAGTCTGTATGTGTCCCTAGGTCTGAAGTGCATCTCTTGTAGACAGCATATATGTAGGTCTTGTTTCTGTATCCATTCAGCAAGCCTGTGCCTTTTGGTTGGAGCATCTAATCCATTCACATTTAAGGTAATTAACGATATGTATGTTCCTATGACCATTTTCTTAATTGTTATGGGTTTGTTTTTGTAGGTCCTTTTCTTCTCTTATGCTTCCCACTTAGAGAAGTTCCTTTAGCATTTGTTGTAGAGCTGGTTTGGTGGTGCTGGATTCTCTTAGCTTTTGCTTGTCTTTAAAGCTTTTGACTTCTCCACTGAATCTGAATGAGATCCTTGCTGGGTAGAGTAATCTTGGTTGTAGTTTCTTCCCTTTCATCACTTTAAGTATATCATGCCACTCCCTCCTGGCTTATAGGGTTTCTGCTGAGAAATCAGCTGTTAACCTTATGGGAATCCCTTGTATGTTATTTATCGTTTTTCCCTTGCTGCTTTCAGTAATTTTTCTTTTTCTTTAATTTTGCCAGTTTGATTACTACGTGTCTCAGCGTGTTTCTCCTTGGGTTTATCCTGTATGGGACTGTCTGCACTTCCTGGACTTGGGTGGCTATTTCCTTTCCCATGTTAGGGAAGTTTTTGACTATAATCTCTTCAAATATTTTCTTGGGTCTTTCTCTCTCTCTCCTCCTTCTGGGACCCCTATAATACGGATGTTTTTGCATTTAATGTTGTCCCAGAGGTCTCTCAGGCTGTCTTCATTTCTTTTCATTCTTTCTTCTTTATTCTGTTCCACAGCAGTGAATTCCGCCATTCTGTCTTCCAGGTTACTTGTCCATTCTTCTGCCTCAGTTACTCTGCCATTGATTCCTTCTTGTGTATTTTTCATTTCAGTTATTCTGTTGTTCATCTCTGTTTGTTTGTTCTTTAATTCTTCCAGGTCTCTGTTAAACATTTCTTGCATCTTCTCGATCTTTGCCTCCATTTTCTTCCCGAGGTCCTGGATCATCTTCACTATCATTGTTCTGAATTCTTTTTCTGGAATGTTTTCTATCTCTACCTCATTTAGTTGTTTTTCTAGGATTTTATCGTGTTCCTTCATCTGGTACATAGCCCTCTACCTTTTCATTTTGTCTATCTTTCTGTGAATGTGGTTTTTGTGCCACAGGCTGCAGGACTGTAGTTCTTCTTGCTTCTGCTGTCTGCCCTCTGGTGGATGAGGCCCCCTAAGAGGCTTTTGCAAGTTTCCTGATGGGAGTGACCAGTGCAATCAGTATCTTAATTTTGAACATGAAAATCTGGTTTTCCTTGATTTTGAACTGAATATAAGTGGAATCATATAGTATGTATCCCATTTCATGTACAGCTTCCTTTTCTCAACATTATATGCTTGTGAATATTCATATTTCAACATGTAGCAATACTCTAACCATTTCATTTCTTTATAATATGTCATTATACAGATATATTACTCTTTATGTATCTAATATGCTGTTTCACGTTTTGGTTATTATAAACCATGCTTGGCATCCTTTGATATTTCTTGGTGCATATGTGCATGTATTTCTATAGGGTATCTCAAGGAGTAGAAATGCTTTAGTAGATAATGCCAAGCAGTGATATTGACACTCCCAGCACCAGTGATCAGCAGCAGTGCTCCACATTCTCTATTTTTGCTACAGATCTCCACTGTGTGTTTTAAATTTTTATTAGTCTAGAGAATACATACGAATACATATCTCACAGTTATTTCCATTTGCATCTTTGTTGTTTGAGCATGTTTATTGGTAATTTATATATTCTCTTTTTGAAGTGCCCGTACAAGTCTCCTTCCCATTTGGAGTTAGGAGGTTGTATGATTTTTATAATTTTTATAATCTACAACCCACCTGAAGTTAATTTTGTTATTGGTGTGTGATAAGGGTCAAATCCTCATAGTATTATTTTTCCTATAGCAATAGCCAGTTGACCTCCAAAATTTAGTGAAAAAACTGTTCATTCCTACTTTTCTATAAAGATTACCATCATTAATTGCATCTCCATATATGTGTGTGTCTATTTCTGAATCTGTTCTATTCCGTAAGTATACTTTTCAATACCATACTGTTTTAATTACTGTACCTTCATTGTAAGTTTGATATCTAATAGAACAAGTCCTAGAAAATATTCTTGGCCCTTTTCCACACAAATTTAAAAATTAGCCTGTTAATTTTTATAATACTATCTATTGGAGAATTTGTTTGGGATTGTATTCTATCTAAATATCAATTTTGGGAGACATGGTATTTTCACAATGAGTCTTCCAATCAATGAACATTCTTTCATTTGTTTAGAACTTCTTCATTTTCTCTCAAAACTGTTTTATAGTTTTCTGTGTGGAAGTTATATACATCTTCCATTACATTTGCTCTAAATAAATAATTATTTTTATACATTGAAATAGTTTCTTCTGATGTATTTCATTTTCTTCTAACTTTTTTAGACTAGTACACAGGAATATAATTGATTTTTTACTTTTGCTATGTCCATTTACTAATTCTAATAATTCATCTGATTCTTTCAGATTTTTATGATTATAATATCTTTAACAATGAAAATTATAATTCTTTCACTTAATTCTTATTTCTTTAGTATATTCTTAAATCTTACTTCCCCAAAAAGGACTTCCAGTAAAATTCTGACTAGTACTCACAGAGGCATCTTTGAATCATTCCCAATCTTGAAACCTTTCAATATTTCACCATTAACTAGGATATTTGCTACAAGTTTATTTACAGTTATATTTTTTCAGAAGAAAGTAGTTCCTTTCTATTCCTATTTTGCTAAGATGTTTTGCTTATGTGTTTGTTTTAGTCATAAATAGCAAATGTTTCTAAAATTGCCTTTTCTGTTTTTGTTGAAAATGTTTTTATTTTCCTCTACTGTGTTGATGTGGTGAGCTATAGTAATTAATTTTCTAATGTTAAACTTTGCATTTTTGGAATAAAACCAACTTGATCATGAAATATGACCATTTTTATTTATTGCTGCATTCAGTTAGCTTTTTGTTTAAAAATTTTCATCTAGGGCTTCCCTGGTGGCGCAGTTGTTGGGAGTCCGCCTGCCGATGCAGGGGACATGGGTTCGTGCCCCGGTCCGGGAAGATCCCACATGCCGCGGAGCGGCTGGGCCCGTGAGCCATGGCCGCTGAGCCTGCGCGTCCGGAGCCTGTGCTCCGCAACGGGAGAGGCCACAACAGTGAGAGGCCCGCGTACTGCAAAAAAAAAAAAAAAAAAAAAAAAAAAAAAAAAAAATTTTCATCTATGTTTATAAGAGAAATTGACCTATTAGAGTCCCTTTTGTAATTCTTTGTCATTTTCGGTACTGAGGTTATGCTCACCACATAAATTGAGTTGGAAGTATTCCCTAATTTTGTTTTTGTTTTCTATTCTCTGGAAGAAGATGTGTAAGATTGCCATGATTTTTCTCCCTAAATAACTGGTAGAATTCACTCATGAAACCATCTGGCCATGGAGTGTATTTTATTTTTTGTAGTCTAACAGTTATTTACATTTAAATCTTCTATTTCTACTTATTCTCAGTTTTGTGAGAACAATTTTCCCTAAGAATTTGTGCATTTAATATGGTATTTTTATAAAGTTGTTCATAATATAAGCATGATAGTGTTTGTAAGATTTGTAGCAATGTCCTTTTCTCATTCCTGATTTTGATTCTCTCCCTCTCTCTCTCTTATCAGTTTTATTTAAAAACTGAAATCTATAAATTTTAGAAACATTTCAAAACATTTCAAAGAGTTAACATTTGGCTTTATTGCATGTTTGTCTTCCATTTCATTAATTTCTGCTATATTTATAATTTAACTCCTTCTACTTTCTTTGGATTTCACACTGTTCTTTTTTGCCTTATTTCTTTAGATGGATGCTCACATTATTTTTTAATCTTTACTATCTTCTTGTATATACATCTAAATCTGTACCTATCTAAGTTTCCTTAGCTGTGATCTGCAAGTTGTATTTTCATTATCACTCATAAATTTATAATTTTCTCTAATTTCTTTTTTGATTCAAAATATATTTGTAAGTATACGTCTTAATTTCCAAACATATGGAAATTTATGAGTTATCATTTTGGTTTTTCTTCCCTGCTTAACTTACTCTGTGATCAGAGAATATACAGAACATGACTACAATCCTTTGAAATTTGTTTAGACTTTCTATATGAATCAACAGATAATCTATTTTGGTTAATGCTCCATGTGTAACTCATATGAATTTATGTTCTGCAGATGTTGGATCTGCAGTATTCTATATCAGTCATATGATGTTTGTTAATTGTGTTATTCAAATATTCTATATTCTTTCTTCTTACTGCTTTATTCTCTGAATAGTTTTATGTTATCTTAGAGAAATGTGTTAAAATGTATCATTATGGTCATAGATTTATGAGGACTTTTGGTAGTAGTTTGTCAGTTACTTTTGTTTTACACATTTGAATTTATTTTTTGGGTGAATATACAAATTTAGGATTACTATTCTTTCCTGATTGAATTAAAACTTTTGCCATTGTAAAGTGTCCTTATGTATATCTACTAATGATTTTTTCCTTGAAGTCTTTGTCTGATAATAATACAGTTACACAACCTGCCTTTTGGTTAATGTTTGCTTGGTGTGTACTTTCTATCCTTTTAATTTTCACTCTTCTGTGTCCTTAATGTCTCTTTTAATTTGCATTTAGGTGGTTTTTGTGTTTTACTTAGGCTGACAATTTGTCTTTTTTAGAGAATTTACTCTATTTATATTTAAAGTAATAGTTAATGTAAGTTGTTTTCAAATATAAAATTTTACTATTTGCTGTAAGTACATCCCACTTATTTGAATTTTTGTCCTTTTTGCCTAATTTTGGTTTACAGTTTTTTTAGAAACTGTTTTATTTCTTTCCTCTATTACCTTAACATTGTTTACTTTTAAGACTTATTTTTAATAATAACACTAGAGATTAGAGCATAAATTCTTGACATATAAAACACTGATACAAGATGAGACTTCCTTCTTTTCCCAGGCATTTCAAGGACCTCAGAACACTTTAACTCCGTTTCCCATTTTTATATTTAATAAGCTGCTATTGTTGTCTATTTTGATTCTCCATATGTGTGTTAAACCCTAAAAACATGTAATTCATTTTATTTTTCAGTCAATATCATTTAGATGTACCCATATGTTTACCTTTTTGGTACTTTTCTCTCTTTTCTTCATACACTAAATCATTTAATTTCCTTGTAGCCCTTACCCTAACCCTTTGAAATTTCTTTTAATGTGTTATTGTTATAGATGATATTTTTTACTATTTTTCTTAAAATATCTTTATTTCACAAGGATAATTTCACTAGTTATAAAACTCTAGGTTAACCATTTTTGTCTTTCAGCATGTCGAAGATATCATTTCAATGCTTTCTGGCTTCCATCGTTCCTGTAGTGAGGTCTTCTGTTAGTCAAGTTGTGGGTCCTTTTGCTCAGCTGCTTTTAAGATCTTATTCTTTGTCCTTAGTTTTCACTAGTTTTAACATGATAGGTCTAATTTTCTCTTAATTTCTTTTACTTGAGACTCATAGAGCTCTATGTATAATTTGTATTTATATTTCAGGTATTGCCTCTTCAAATATTACTCTCTCTAAAGTTTCTCTACTTTTCTTCTGGACATGTCTTGGCATGTATGTTAAAACCTCCCTTTTTGTATCTCTTTCCTCTCTTTTGTATTTTCCTTCAGTTTGTTTCTCTTTGCTGCATTTATGACTTTTTCCATCTAACTATGTACTAGTTTTCATCTAACTATGTACTAGCTTCCTATTTCTCTTTTAAACTCTACCTAATATGCTATTAAATCTGTGCATTAGTTCTCAGTTGTGGTGATTATATTGTTTAATTCTGGCATTTGAATAAAAGTTTTAAATAATTATTTTTAGCTTCTAGTTATTTGCCATTCTTTGTTCTCATTCCAGATCACTGAATAAGGTATCAGCAAATACACTGGACTAAAAGGGACCCTAGGTGCTGGGCTCACCTCTATATTTCTGACTTCTCTTGTTTTGGTCTGTTAAGTTGTCAGTGGCTTACTAGTCCTCCAGTGCCTTCAGGCACACACACACACACACACACACACACACACACACACATTTCATCTACGTTTTTCAGGTTTTTTTCCAACAGGGTAGTCGATTACACTACCTATTCATTACCAGAACTGGAAATCCAGAGTTGACTGACCTTCAGTGTCCTTCTTTTTATTAATTTAGTCAAAGTTTCCACTTTTTCTTGCATCAGTTATATGTGTGTGTACAACATCCATATGAACAGAATAATTGTTGCCTTAAATATGCTTTAAATATGCTCATGGTATGCTCTTGCTATTATTTAAATATCTTTCACATCTGTAATTACAACCCATTTCATAAATCAAATGTTTATGTAGTGTCACTCTTTTCTTAATCAGACTTGCCAAATTATAATAGATATACATATATTTTTAAAAAACAGTATTAATATTATTGATAAATTCTATTAAATTTTTTGTACTCTCCCTCTCTGGTTTTGTTATCAAGCTAAGAGTGGCTTCACAAAACGAGTTGAGAAATGTTTTCTCCTCTTCCATCTCCTGGAAGATATTGTGTAGAATTTGTGCTAATTCTTCTTTAAAGCTTAGACCTCTTCAATGAAACCATTTAGGCCTCAAGAATCCTTTTTCAGAAGATTTTAACTTACAAATTTAATTTTCTCAATAGTTGTAGGACTCTTCAAATTATCTGTCACATGTTGAGTGAGTTGTAATAGTTTGTACTTTTGAGAAATTGATCATCTACATTCACCAAAGTTTTCAAATTTATATGTGTAAAATTGTTCATATTATTTCCTTACTATCATTGTAAAGTCTGAAGTGTCTGTTATAATGCATCCTGTTTCATTCTTGATACTGGTAAATTGTGTTCTTATTCTTTTCTTGTCAGAATTGCTAAAGGATTGTCAATTTTATCAATTTTTCCCCAATAACCCAGCTATCTGTTTTATTGACTTTGTCCAATGTTTTAGTATTTTAAATTTATCTGATCTGTGCTCTTTATTATTTCCTTCCTTCTTTTTGCTTCCATTTATTTTGCTCTTTTTTCTACTTTCTTGAGCCAGAAGCTTAGATTATTGATTTGAAAGTTTTCCTCTTTTCTAATGTAATAGTTTACTGCTATAAATTTGCCTTTCAGCACTACTTCATCAATGTATCATAAAATTTGATATGCTGTGTTTTCATTTTCATTTAGTTCAATGTAATTCTTTAATACTCCTTAGGACTTCCTCTTTGACTCCTGAGTAATTTAGAAGTGTGTTGTTTAGCTTGCAAGTAGTTTGGTGACTTGCATATTATAATTCTGCTATTGATTATTCATTTGATTGTACTATGGTCAGAGAACAAAACTGGTATGATTTCAATTCTTTTAAATGTGTTAAGATTGTTTTATGGCCCAGGATATGATCTACCTTAGTAGATGTTCCATTAGCATTTGAAAAGAAAGTGTATTCTGTTGTTTTGGTTGAAATGTTCTATAAATGTCAAATAGATCCTGTGAGATCATCTATTATCTTACTGATTTTCTGTCTAGTCATATTATCAATGGTTGAAAGAGAGATATTGAAACTTTCAACTATAATTGTGGGTTTGTCTACTTTTCCTTTCAGCTCTATCAGTTTTTGCTTCACATATTTTCAGTTCTTTTGTCTGGGACATACACACTTAGAATTGATATATCTTACTGAGATCATCTATAATCTTACTGATTTTCTGTCTAGTCATATTATCAACGGTTGAAAGAGGGATATTGAAATTTTCAACTATAACTGTGGGTTTGTCTACTTTTCCTTTCAGCTCTATCAGTTTTTGCTTCACATATTTTCAGTTCTTTTGTCTGGGGCATACACACTTAGAATTGATATATCTTCTTGATACACTAATCAATTAATTAGTATGTAATGTCCCTGGCAATTTTCTTTGTTCTGAAGTCTACTTTATATAATGTTAATATAGCTACCCCTGCTTTCTTTTTATTAATATTTGGATGATATATCTTTTTATACCCTTTTATTTTCAACATACCTATATCACTGTATTTGAAGTAAATTTCTTCCTTTTTTTTTTTTTTTTTTTGGCTGCACTGGGTCTTTGTCACTCTGCATGGTCTTTCTCTCTAGTGTGGCAAGTGGGGGCTACTCTTTCATTGCAGTGTGCAGGCTTCTCACTGCAGTGGCTTCTCTTGTTGCGGTGTACCGGCTCTAGAGCACAGGCTCAGTGGTTGTGGCACACGGGCTTAGTTGCTCCGCAGCATGTGGGATCTTCCTGGACCAGGGATTGAACCTGTGTTCCCTGCATTGGCAGGTGGATTCTTAACCACTGCACTACCAGGGAAGTCCCTGAAGTAAACTTCTTATAAACAACAGCTAGGTTATTTTTTAATCAACCCTGGCCTCATTGTCTTTTTTTTTTTTTGCGTTATGCGGGCCTCTCACTGTTGTGGCCTCTCCCATTTGCGGAGCACCGGCTCAGTGGCCATGGCTCACGGGCCCAGCCGCTCCGCGGCATGTGGGATCTTCCTGAAACGGGGCACGAACCCGCGTCTCCTGCATCGGCAGGCGGACTCTCAAGCACTGCGCCACCAGGGAAGCCCTCATTGTCTTTTAATTGGTGTATTTAAACCTTTTATATTTAATGTAATTATTGATATGTTAGGGCTTAAGTATGCGTTTTTTTCCCCTATTTGTTACCTCTGTTTTTGTTTAATTTCTTTTTCTTATCTATTTATGGAATAATTACACATTTTTATAACTATTTTGATTTACATACAGTAGCTTTGAGCTTATTATCGCTTTGCACTTTTTAGTGATGGTCCTAGGTACTACAAAATATAGACACCTTATCAGAGTCTACCTGTGTCATCATTTTATCAGTTAGGGTGAAGTGTAGAAACGTGACCTCCCCTTTACATCTCTTCACCTTCCCACATTCACTGTATAATTGTCTTTAATGTTTCCTCTACATACACTGAGGACCACATTTAAAAAAAATAATTTAGAAAACTCAAGAGGAGAAAAAATGTCTAATGCCCATTTGGTGACAAATTATCTTAGTTTTCCTTCATCTGAGAATATTTTAGGTTTCCCTTCATTCTTGAATTAAGACAGTATTCTGGGGGTAACATCGTCCTGAATGGCAGAGTAAGGACCTGCAAAATTCCATTCTTCTATGAAAGCAATGAGAATACTGGGGAAATAGTAAAATAAATATTTTCAGAATTTTGGAACTTAACCAAAGCCTTGCAACAATCTAAGAAGTGTCTATTTAGGAAAAATAGCTGGACCATGGTAAGATCAGGAAACTTTATGGCATTTTAACTTGTCATTTCCCCATAACTCTCTCTTCAGATGTACAGAATCCTTGAAAGCAAAAGTCCTCACAATTAGAGTAGTTATAAAACCTAACAGTCTAGGGGCCACTGACATGGACACAAAATGGATGGACCTCCTCAAAAGTTCCATACCCACATAACTGTCATATGTTACTTGTCTGAAAGTTCCCTAGAAACCCCAACTTGCATGGCTTATCTTTATTTCACTATTCTCAAGTTCATCTTCTAAAAACAGCTTCCCCCCAGAAAATTATTGGTTCAAGATACTTAAGGATATTTCAGTGTAATTTGTCTAATAGGCCAGCCAATCAGCTAGCCATGCAGGTGTTTCAGTGGCCACACATGAAAAATAATATGAATACTAAAGAATTAGTCAAGGAAAGTAATTGAACAAACAGCTATAAAAATAACAAATAGCAGTAACAACAAAATCTGAAGATGGTAGGGGGAAATCTGATTTGCCAAGTGGCTATTATTTAAATTTGAAAAAGATTTTTTCTTATTAATTTTCAACAAACAAAACTGCAAGAGATACAGAGAAACATGAACATATGGCCTGGGGAAAGGGGGCGGGGATAAATTGGGAGATTGGGATTGACATATACATACTACTATATATAAAATAGATAACTAATAAGGACCTATTGTATAGCACAGGGAACTCCACTCAATACCCTGTAATGACCTATATGGGAAAAGAACCTAAAAAAGAGTGAACATACAGCTGATTCACTTTGCTATACAGCAGAAACTAACATAACATTGTAACTCAACTGTACTCCAATAAAAATTAATTTAAAAAAGAACGTATGGTCCATGAACAGTAAAAAAAATCAGTCAACAGAAACTGTCCTCATGAAAACTAGAAATTGTACTTAGTAGAAAAACTTTATATAAGATACGTCCAAAGAACTAAAAAAAAACATGACTAAAGAACTAAAGGAAAGTACAAGAATAATGTCTCATTAAATAGAGAATATAAATCAGAAATAGAAATCATAAAAAAGAACTAATGCCTCCACAAGAACACAGATGTCTATAGCACATTTATTCATAATTTCCAAACCCTGGAAGCAATCAAGACGTCCTTCAGCAGGTGAATGGATAAATAAACTAGTACATTCAGACCATGGAATATTATTCAACACTAAAAAGAAATGAGCTATCAAGCTATGAAAAGGCACGGAGCAACCTTAAATGCATATTGCCAAGTGAAAGAGGCCAACTAAGAAGGCTACACACTCTATGATCCGAACTATATGACATTCTAATAAAGGCAAAACAACAGAGACGCTAAAACCATCAGTGGTTACCAGGGTTTGGGAGGGAATGAGCAGGTGGAGTGGGGAATTTGTAAGACAGTGAAAATACTCTTCATGATACTGTAATGATGAATACATGTCATCATACATTTGTCCAGACCCAGAGAATGCAC
Organism: Lipotes vexillifer; assembly: GCF_000442215.2. Taxonomy (NCBI): domain Eukaryota; kingdom Metazoa; phylum Chordata; class Mammalia; order Artiodactyla; family Lipotidae; genus Lipotes; species Lipotes vexillifer. The sequence goes on along the minus strand of NW_006791012.1, from coordinate 8,682,253 downwards.
AACACCAGGAGTGATCTCTAAGGTAAACTATGAACCATGGGTGATTAGATGTGCCAGGATAGGTTCATCAGTGGTAACAAATGTACCATTCTGGTAGAGGATGTTTAATGGGGGAGGCTGTACACGTTGAGGAGGGCAGGGCATATATGCAAAATCTCTGTTACCTTCTCAATTTTACTGTGAACCTAAAACGACTCTAAGATAAAGTATTTTACAAAAAAAGAACAAATAGAAATTCTTGAGCTGAAAACTCTCTTGTCAGAGAAGAAAAAAGTTCAGAGTTAGGCAGTTCAGGACTGTTTTATTACTAAATGATTTTATCTGTGGCTACCTGGTGGAATCTCTGGAAAGAGGAGTCTGAGGCAAAAGTTAAGTCATTTATTTATGGGCAGGAGTGGAGTATAGAGGGAGTGTATACAGGAGGAGAAAAGAATGCCAGTACAGGGTTGTTTTACCGAGCCATCACCACTACGGATGACTTATTTCACTGTTCCATGGGCTGTTGGAGAAGCTTTACGAAATACATTTCAGGATCTTCTGACGGAAAGAGGACAACGGATTCCCTGTCCCCCACCTCCCTTTGGTAAGGGAACTTGGTAGTTCCAAGATGTGTTAACTCTCCGTATACACTACCACTCACATTTCTAGATTAGTATTTAATCATATGTCAAAGACGTTCCTACTAGCGTCCCACGTGAAGGCAGTGATTAGAGATTCTAAGCTGGTCACCTAGCAGTGGCTGGAATAAAAGGCAAACACAAGAGGTGTTCAACACAGCATAAGTATCTCAGATTCCTTTCATGTTTTTTCCCTCTATCCTTAGCATGTAGCTTCCATTCTCTACAAGTCCTTGTGGTCAGAAAGTCTAACTATATTGCAAAAACTGTAGGCTGATATAAACAAGAAGGAGAAAGGGTGGCTGGGCCATGCAGATTTTCAGCTGGGCACATTCCCACATAAAATAATGTGGGTGACATGTTTGCAAGAGGGAAAAATGAGAATGGAACCCAGCAATCTCCGTCACAACTCTTAAGGAAAATATGAAGTGGGGACAGCTATCTGTGCCTTTAGCCTTCCTGTTTTAAAGTTAGAATGTTTTACCCATGGTCATATTCATCCAAAGTAATTTTATTTCTCACCTTCCACTCCCCCATTTCCTCTTTATTGCCCCAGATCCTCCAATTCCTTTTCCCAAGAATACCTTTAAATTGATAGCTATCCAATTATCCCATCCTAGATGATTTTGCATTTTTACCGAAAATAAGACTTTAAGGAGGTATGAAGCTCTGAAGGTGGAAAACCAGGCCTCCATCAATGTTTGAGCAGAGAAGAGATGAAGAAAGAATAGACAGGGTGATTCTGCACTAGGTATTGTCTAGTCTCTCTATGCTAAGACTAGAGGTGCATTTTAATTGGGTAAAATGCTATTAGCTCATTCTAAACACTGCTTTGGGTTTCTGTTAACCTCTGCATAGACTATTTTCAAATCTTTATGCCAGCTACTTAAAAAGTGGCCAGCTATACTAATTTGGATCCCAATTTTAATATTTTTGATGAAGTGTATGAAAATGAATAAAAAATAAACATACATATTTCTCGTACCCTTAGTAGGTACAGAGCAGGATATTAAGCCCTTTGATTCCCACTTTCCCTGCCCCAAGATATCCTCTGGGCTAACTGAAAATGGAGACAAAGGAAAGGTGGTGTACAAATAAAGGAAAAGAATCAAGCAGCCTCAAGAAGGACAAATGGACCCCTGCCTCTTACAAATCAGGAATAGTTGGCACTTACCTCAAGACTTGACCAGTCTGGTTCCTCCTTCAATCTTATCTGAGTGACATTCATTTTAATAACAAGTTAAACTCATTATGCGAATTGCACAATTCTATTAGAATACTGTTACCCCACGTAAATGCTATTAGTTCCACAAATGAACTATGCTATGTGAAACTGCTTAGAAAACTATAAAGCACTTTACAAATGGAAGAAAAATTATAATGTCCAAGAGAGAAAAGCATTATACTAAACTGGAATCATAAAATGCTAAAGTACCCACTGATGCAGCTCCAATTCACAACTTCACCCTTTTTGTGTGAAAAGGTAAAGGGAAGCAAAGTGTTTCTTTGTAAATCCCATTTCTATGACTAATGTTCTTCTCCAACTAACATGTAATTTTCTTCTTCTGATTTGTTTTCCCATCTTACCCGACACATTTTATATCCCTTCTACTTCTAAGAAGTGCCACTTTGTTAAGGGGGGAGGTGGGGTTTTGCAAGAAGTTTTAAAATATGCTGTTAATGAATGAATGGACAACTAATTATTTGCTAAATACATTAACACAAATCTGGGTCTGAAATTGCTTCAGAATTAATTTGGGACATATGTGCACAACCTTGCTTATATTTGCAGAGGGCATGATACATGAATTTCCATTTGTATATGAGAAAGTTGTTCCTTTTTTTTTTTTTTTTTTTTTGCGGTACGCGGGCCTCTCACTGTTGTGGCCTCTCCCGTTGCGGAGCACAGGCTCCGGACACGCAGGCTCAGCGGCCGTGGCTCACAGGCCCAGCCGCTCCGCGGCATGTGGGATCTTCCCGGACCAGGGCACGAACCCGTGTCCCCTGCATCGGCAGGCGGACTCTCAACCACTGCACCACCAGGGAAGCCCCGAGTTTTTCCTTACTTTTACACAAACCTGGCTATAAGAAAGAAAACTCATTTCCAGGTTTATCTTATTTTTCAAACTATATTATTAAAAAAGGATAATTTCTAAATTATGCTACTCATACGTTGATTTCCTTCTCTTTCACTTCTCTCTCTTTTGCCCCTTATCTCTCTCTCGCCCTCTCCTCTCTCTTTCTCTCTTTCACACATACACAGATATAAATTCACATACACACACTCCAAATGTAGTCTGTGTACATAGGTAGGAGGATTATAAATGAACTACCCACCAAGTGAACAAACACACAACTTCCATTCAATGGATCACGATGGAAATTATTTCCAAGACCTAACTGATTTCCAAAAGTGCTTTTATTTCTGTTTTCCCAAACCTCATTCTTCCCACTAAATAAGGAAGTCTACCAGATTATTAGTCTCTCAGTATAGAGACTGGATTTTCCTTTTAGTTCAAACAAGAGCTCTGGTATAAACTGCCTTTTAATAGAAATGATAATTTTAAAGGTCTAATCATAGATCTTTAAAATATGTAGTTATTTCCTCCGATGGGAATTAGCCAGCAATAGGGTTCCATCAGCATTCACGTTTGCAGATAAGTATTACATTTTCCTAGACATTTTGAAAAAGTTAGCTCTCAGATGATGGCACTGCCAAAAAATATGGCCAACTTCTACATCAGACAAAATCAGAGATAGATTATTCCTTAACTTGGCACAGAAGTATTCACCTCTCTCAAAGCTAGGGCTCTCCTCTTTGGGGCAACCCTACCAAGAACTTAACATAAGTCTTTCTGTTAGGCAGAATTCCCAGCTCACACTAGTCTAATAATTTTTTACCTGTTTGCTAGATCTGGTCTTCAGTGGCCTTATTAGTTATACCACATGATCTTAATCTCGTCAAATATTATGCTGCAAATATTCTATGTATTTTTTTAAGCGGGTTCATCCTCCCTAATCTATACCTACCTCTTAAGATTTAGGGGAAAAAATTAAACTCAAACAGCATCCTTCAGCTGGGCCCATTTCCTTAGTGAAACCTAGATTAGTCCATGTTATGGACTGAACTGTATCCTCTCAAAATCCTTATGTTGTAGCCATACCCCCAATGTGTATTTGGAGACAGGGAATTTAAGGAGGTAATTAAGGTTAAATGAGGTCATAAAAGTGAAACCCAAATCCCAAATGACTGGTGTCCTTATGAGAAGAGAGATACACTAGGGGTGTGTGCACAATGGAAATAGACTGAACACACCGTGAGAAGGAGGCTATTTGTAAGCCACAAAGAGAGGCCTCAGGAGAAAACAACACTGCCTCACCTTGATCTTGGACTTCTAGCTTCTAGAGCTGTGAGAGTAAATTTCCGCTATTCAGCCACCTAGTCTGTGATGTTTTGTTATGGCAGCCTCGGCAGACTAGTACAGTCCATTTCAAAATTTTGTTAAGTAGATTGCAGGTTGTAAAAACCCCCACCAAGATCTTCATTCTCACTTGGAATGTAGGGACACTGCTATCAAATGCCTCCCCCAATATTCCTCTCTATTATGATTCTAAACTTGTTTGTTCAACAACCCTTCTTTCTTGTCTGGTAACAGATATCAGCCTCCTGGCCATGGCAGCAACATGGGATCCAGAATAAGTCAATTACAGCACCCTACACTTTGGCTGGTGATCATCCTGGGAATAAGCACACGACTCACACTGAACAAATCGGAGCCTTCTCTGTTTTATATTTTTCCTTACACTAAACTTAAAGAAAAAGAACTATATCTCATATGGTCATGAGGTTGTGAAGATATAAGCCTTCAATATGGAGAAATATACTCCTCCATGGTAGGCAGGAAAAAAGCAGCACACAGAAAAATAGGAGGACAGGAGGAGAGAGAGATGCTAGCACTGAAGTGCCAGAATCAAGGCGTCCCTGAGATTACCTTCCCTTTTCCACTCTTTGTTTACGGTAATAAATAGACTCTTCTTTTGCCTAAACTACTTTGAGTTGTTTCTCTGCCACTGGAAGTCAAAGAGTCCTTCTAGTTCATTATTATAAAGAGTATGAAAATTATTCTTCTTTATAATTTTTTCCCATTTATGATCTGCTTTCTGACCCCTCGTCCCAACCATTTGCTAATTCACCACTCTTTGGGGCTTGGCCAGGAAAATAGCAGGAAAAAAATGGGGAAAATCAAAGAAAATAAAATACAAAGGAAAAAAAAGCAGGGAACCAAGTGATATTTCCTTTTACAGTTCACAGTTCTGAAGTCATTTAAGTCCATACAGAAGTGGGAAATGATAATTAAAAATCAAAGAACCAGGGCATCATGGCTACCCAGCCGATTCAGAGTTCCTGAGCTCAAGCTCTATAGATATTTCCTCAGTGCCTCCCTCCCTTGCATTTCAACCTAAGAGATTTATTAATATTCCTTTAGAGCTGCTTTTTAGCATCCTCCCTCTATTCATCCAGTTCCCAGTATCCACACAACTGCTGGGGGTGCCACGGGCCTCCACAGAGGTCCCCCACTTGTTTCAGGCAGCTTACTACCCACCACATCTTTATCTCTATTCCTCCTATTCACCCCCTTGCACCACAGAGTCTTGAAACTTTATCTTTTTATATCCTTCTTCATTTTCCTCCAATTAAAACCTATCAGTTCTGTAGCCTATTCCCTTAGGGATCCACTCAGTGACCAGCTAGTACTAATTTGGTCATGTATAGCTAAGATGTTACTGGCTGATAATGGATTAATATGTTAATCTCCCAGAGAACATTTACATTTTTATGGTGGCCTTAAGCAAAAGGTGTTAACCACATGGGGATTTCTGGTGGCAGGAGGAATGAAACGAATATGTGGGAACTGGTAGTGCTTTAGCGCCCCTGGATCCACATCATGTACACATTGGCATGTCTGCGCACCTGGTCAGTCCTGCCCTTTGGGCTGATTCCATATCTACCACCAAAGAGCTCTGTTTTGCAAGAACCATTTGCGTGACTCTCCCACGACTGACCTTCCCTTTTCTCCCCCTGGCTGATACCATTGCTCACCTCCCCTTGTTCTATTATTGCCTGTAACAGTGTCTATACTTTTATTAACTCAGTAAATTTAGATTCTCTTAAAGAGCACATCAAAAGTTCAAGCCATGCCACACAGCCCTAGAAACAGTTCTTGAAACAGAAATGATGATTCCAAAAGTTATTTCAGGTAAGAACTAGTAAATGTCATCAGAATGTTCCTGGTCACTTTATTGGCTTTAATTGAATAGTTCCCTCAGAATCTATGGTTTACTGGAACCAAAGATAACATGGGAATGTTAAATACCAGGAACAGGGATGAGAAAAAGTGCGATATTGGCAATTACATTAAAATTTTGGTACTGCAATTTAAGAAGAGCCTTGAAAAAGGAAAGGGTGTCTTTAGATGATGCTGGAAAGATGAGAAAACCATATTCCATGAGTATTAGAAGAACTGCAGTGAAGGAAGAAGATGGAAACATGAAAGCTGTTCTCTAATTCTGGAGGCACATTATCTAGGAGGGAGAGCAGAGTTATTCTGGATTGCTTCACAGGATGAAAGTAGGATCAGTGGTGAGTATAAACTACAAAGAGGAAGACTTTTTTTCTCATCTTAAGGGAGACTTTCCAACAAACAGGGTTGTCCAGCAGTGGAATGAACTGCCTTCCAAAATCATTACTGATACTATTTGCAAAGGGTCTAAATGGCCATTCACTAGGACATTATAGAACAGCTTCCTACACTCACAGGCTAGACAACTTCTAAGACTGTGATTCCACCATTCTGTAAAACCGTCAGCACTGGATTAGCTGGCTGACCCACAGGGTCTGCATCAGGTTTTCGACAGAGTTCTGGGACCAGAGAGAGGAGCTAAGAAACAAAGGGCACAAAACAGAGGAAGCCGCACTTCCAACCTGTCACCTGTTGGCAGTTTTAGTCGTTTGATAGGCTTCAGCCTGTTGGCTGTTCATCTGCATATCTATTCTCTAAACAAGTACTTCAGCAATTGAGTTCAATTCAACAAGCAGGGATGCTGTGCTGCTATAAATCATCAGTCCCTTCCTCCCCAAGCCCTTCAGTGCAAGGAGTAATTGGTTAATTGCCAGAGTTGTTAACAAGAATTAAGAATTCAAGGGAATTGGCTAGGAAGGCAGATCTGTTGCAAGATGGTGAGAACAAATGTGTTTGCAAAGGGGCAGAAATTTAGAAATATGCATACCTAAGTCAAAACAAATGGGTCTTAAAGTCCTTTATAAAAATGCCTGAGATTTACTGGGTCAGCGTTCCCTTCTTTAAAGGGCTATAGCACTCTTTAAAAAAAAAAAAAAAAAAAAAAGCTTCTTCCTTAGCTCCTTTCACTGCATCTTCCAGCTGCAAAGTCCAAAGCACTTTCCGTATTTCCCTCGGCACTCACTCCTGACAGAGGCATCTCCCTATGCTTTACCAATTCTACACACGCAAACTTTTGAGACAACCATTCCTTCTCACGTTTTGATTTTCTCCGTCAAATGAATGGATGAAGGAGAATTTTCATAAAGGGTGAGATAAAACCTAATATACCACTGCCCATAAGGCCCAAATCTGTGGATACGTGCCTTATAGGGATACGAGTTTGCCTTAGCAAGTACAGCTCCATGTTGGGTGAGACTCCTGGGCACTGCTGAGTATCCTACAGGTAATCTAGATGTTTTTAGCAGTAATAAATCTAACAGCAGCCATCCTTATGTTTGCAAGCATTTTATGTTCTTCAAAGTATTTCTTTCGTTCTATTTGCTTTGATATCAGTATAAAATACATAGAGCAAGATATTCCTGTTTCCGAGATGAGTAAGTTGAGACAGAGAGTGGTTAAGTTATAAAGGCAGTACTCAATCCCTAGATTTCCTATCTCCCATATCCTATCTTCATACTTTCTATATCCTGCCTTCACCAATAGTTTAACCCCTCGGCTCTAAAAATCTGAAGTGCCCATTGTTTTGTAATCATGAAATCTCTTCAGAATTGTGCATAGAGTAGGATGTACAAATGAATAATTGGATTCAATTGCATATACTTTTTTTCCAGCTTTACTGGATTATAATTGCAATACAACATTGCAAACGTTTAAGGTGTTCAATGTGTTGATTTGATACACTTATATATTGCAAAATGATCACCACCACCACATTAGCTAACACCTCCATCATATCACATAATTACAATTTCTTTTCTGTAATGAGAACATTTAAGTTTTACTCTGTTAGCGAATTTCATGTATATAAATACAATATTATTAACTATAATCACCATGTTCTTCAAGACTTATTCATCTTATAGCTGGAAGCTGTACCCTTTCAATTGCATATACTTGAAGGAGTGTCTGTGTGTTTTCATGTGTGTGCACGTGTGTCTTGGAGGAATTATGGAGCATAGGGTTGGGGGCAACTTGGAGCTAGTCCAGTGTATATCTGTAGAACAGAAATGAAAACAAGTGCAAGGGAAGCAAAAGTCGAACACATATTAGTAGATTTACAAGGACTGGTAATTTTCATCTTCCACCTGGTCAGAGGTGGGAGGCATATATTGGAGTCATCATAAAACCAAGGCCCATCTTATCTACAAAGGATCTTTGAAGGGACTTTGATGAAAGTGGACTAATGTTTCACCAAGGCTGCTGAAATGCAAATGAGTTGAAACACTACAACAGTGGTATCAGTGAAAACTGAGGGCCCATTGCCCACTCAAGGAGCAGGCCAGGAATAGAAAACAGAATCAAGAGAGAGACTATAATTATGTAACATAATTAAGTTGCAGGGGGTCTCATTAATTGCCACATAGATACCATATAGTCTATAACATATAGGAGCTAAAACCCTGACAGAATGAACTGATTAATAAGAGAACTCCAAGTAGAGGTGACTGAGCACAATGTTTTCTCAGCTGCTGAGGTTCACTACTATTGCTTACACTGAAGCTGATACAATCTCATGTCCAGGTTTTCTAAGACTGTCTTGGTTTCATGTGATTTTTAAAAAGTTATTTGTTAAATATAAAGCCAATTGTGAAAGATTTTAAAACCATGTATCTTAGTCTGCTGTAACAAAATACTGTAGACTAGATGGCTTAAAAAAACAAGTTTATTTCCCACAAGTTCTGGAGGCTGAGAAGTCCAAGATCAGGGTGCCAGCAGGATTGGGTTCTGGTGAGAACCTTCTTCCTGTTTTGCAGATGGCCATCTTCTTGTTTTGTCCTCACATGGGAGAAATAGAGAGGTAAAAGAAGCAAGCTCTCAGGTCTCCTCTCATAAGGGCACTAATCCCATCATGAGGGCTACACCCTCATGACCTCATTGTCTCCCAAAATCCTCCAACTCCAAATATCGTTACTTTGTGGATGAGCATTTCCACATATGAATTTGGAATACAAATACTCAACCTACAGCACAATGGAAATAATAACTTTTCAAATTAGAAAGAAAAAATCCTTTATCAGACCACATGTCCTAAATTTTAGCTCAGATAATATTTTAATCTAAATAAGGAGACTAGTGGATCTCTTTTTTAAATGTCCAAGATCTGGAGTTAAGGAGACCAGACAGAAGAAATCAGGGCATTCATGTACCCAGCCAGATTCAGTAGGAGGAAAGGAAAATGAGGTACTGGAATAAGACTACTTCGAGAGTATGAAGTCTAAGCTGAGTACAGTGTGCTACCTTAGATTGGGGAGCACAGGTTCTGACACACAGCATGTCTATGGTAGGAAGTCCCAGACAGGGACTGGGTTGTTTGTGTCTTGGGTATGTATGGTGGCTCTGTGTCCCAGCCCAGCCTCCAGGAAACTTGTTTCTGAGTTCTGTGGAAAGGTTAGAAGTTAAAAGTTATTATTGGAGAAGCTCTTTTCCTAAATACGCTTTAAGTCTCTGGGCACAGATAACACAGCTTTAAGCCCCTCTAATAGCAGACAACACTGAAGGAGAGGAAGGCCATCTCTGCCACTTCCCCACGGGTCAGCTGTGTAGCCTGGGGGGCTCTCTGGGCTCCAGGATCTCACTGACTGCAGGGAACAGCAGGGCTCAAAGGCACAGCAGTATCAGGTCAAAGCCCAGGTTGCAGTGAGAGATGTAGGCAGTGGTAACCTCAGTAGAAATGGAATTCTTGATGGAAACTCCCACCAATACTGGTGGTAGGAAGACCTGTGCTTCCTGGCAGGCAGAGCCTGTGTAATGGAGCCAGAGAAATAGCAATGCCAGACAGAGGCTAATGAGAAAATGGAAATTCAGATGATAACTTGCAGGTTCAATAAAAGTTAGCGATTTAACTGATTCATTGACTGATAGACTGCTTCACATATCAGTGCTAAATATTGGATAAGATATTGGCCTTCAGATGAGTTCATCTAAAAAGAACTTTGAGAAATAGATTCCATGACTAGAGATCTACTGCCGGCATTTTGATCAGGATGGTCAGAAAGCAACAAAATACTCAAATGTCTATTGGAAGAGAAGCAGAGACATGAACAGTAAAGCATTTAAATGTGAGAAAAACATCAGTGAAGAAAATGTTCACTTCTGAACAACCTATAACTTTACTAGTTAGTGGTTAGCAGCCTGTTCTTGGAGAATCTGTATCCATCAATGCGAGTTTTGTGTTTACACAAACTCCATTCAGTGCTTATCATTTCCTCTTCCTGCTAGAAGGCCATGTTTTCATTGAAGGATGCTTAGGGACTGCTTGCCTTCCATATGCTGGGCCACCCTATTTAACATCTTCTCCCCAACAGTTACCCTGCTCTACCTAATTCAGAATAAGATTACAGACCCCAATCCCAACAGGTTTTACAACTGCTCTTCGTTTTCTTGAGTTTGTAATCTCTCTGATGCTTTGGAGTTTCTAAAGCAATACTGTCTTAGTTTCCCATTCCCATTACCGGTATAAATACTTGGATTGGCAGCTATTTGGAGAGGTTGGGAGGCAAGACTTCACTACATTGGCTCTATCCCAGGTATTTCATCATGTCCGAGGATTTGCTTGGCCAGTGAAGTTAGTAAATTGCTGTTGTGCCCTGAAGAAGTGAAAAATACGTACCGTGGCCATAAGAACTGCTATGCTAGCAATGTATGGTTTCTCTGGGACTAGACATAGGGCCAGCATCAATGAAAGAGAACCTTAGAGCACTGGTTTCAGAAACAGAGTTTCGATCACACTTTGTTGAGTTTCCATCCTCGCTCTGTAAGTAAAGAACCAAGTTTGCTCCCAGTGCTCAGATTCTTGGCCTCCCACGTGGAAACAGAATCACAAAGACGTGTGTGTGTGTGTGTGTGTGTGTGTGTGTGTGTGTGTGCGTGCGTATAGACATAGGCTTGTATTCCAAACTCAAGAGAAAGAAAAAACTCCCCCTGATTTTTCAATTCCTATAAGGGTTGTAGTTTACTATTTCTGGATTTGGATCATTGAGTTCCCTGGATTATTAAACATAGCAAAAAGCCATCTGCGATGAATCGGGCCTGCTCCTCTAATTGACTCATGCTGTGAAGCCCTTTACTGTTTCCCTCACTTCTCTGCTGAATATTTTTTCAAGAAAGATAGGAAATACATTTTTACTACTAATGCCACCTGCAGGTTAAAGAGAAACTGTTGCAAGATTCTTGAAATCCTCATAGCACACTATAATAAGACCCTCCTCGTCTGGATATCCGGTTCTCTGAATGTAGTCTCAGTACATTGACAGTGTTCTTTATCAAAAATGTGCCTTTGCAGTCACCACTGTAGCCAGCCTCCTCTCTTTACTCGATACTCAGTCCAGCTGACACTTACATCTAAGAATATGTAAGGAGTCATTTCCTAGGAAATAACTGCTTTGGGCTACTTCATGCAATAGCATCCCCGTGCCATTGTAAAGTGTCGCATGTCACAGGTAAAGGTGGTAGGAGAGTTATCCTCAATCAATTCGTTCCCACATGAATTATTTCCTGGGTCAATCAATCATTCCGTGCAAGTGCTGTTACTTGGGTTCACTGTGCTAAATGAATTAGCACACGTCGTGTCATCTACATGCCTTATTTTCTCAGCTAGGTAAGGTTTCTTAAGGAGAGAGATTGTTTTCCACTCTAATTAGTTCCTTCTTATTATGACTGACATTACCATTACTACATTATGATTATTAGTCATAGTAGATAAACCTTGCTATCAGTTCATTATAAATTATGCTTCAGCTTCTAGCCACAGTGATGTTGTATTCCCAATTATCTGAAGAGCACAAATCTAAGAGGAAGTGAAGGACGTAACCATCAATATTTTCACAGACATCACAGGTTAGTTGATGTTGCCAAATGGACAACAGCCCCCCCCCCCCATTTTGTCACCACCAGATGGAGGCAAATTTCAATGTGCGTACAAACTTCTGACATGATGCCCCATGCAATGTGACGATGTAATGTGAGGGCAGGGACAGCAGGA
>NW_006791012.1:8661578-8670101 GCF_000442215.2 Lipotes vexillifer | reverse complement strand
CAGGAATAATGTGAGAAAATCCTTCTTGACCAGAACAGGCAGCTGGTGACAACTTTAACACCTACTCTGCTTCTTAATGAAATTATTATACCTGAGCACAGAGATGAAGAAATAGAGACCATTACCACAGAGCAACTGACAGGCCACCCTAAACAGGCACTCAGATCCTTAACGTGAGGCCATTCTTATCCTGAGGAATATTATTAAGAGGGCATAGAAGAGCTGACTGAGAAAATTCCATCCCTTCTAGAAGGGCTTGAATAATATTAATAGGAAAGTCTCCCCATAGCTGAGAAAGAATATATAGAACAGATGCATGGTGTTTGCTGTTTTCCATCTCCTTGGCTGAGTCCTATCCCTAATCTCAGGCAGTTATTTAAGAAATTGAAAAGGGTTTCCAAAAACTTGGAGGATTGTCCCTGGCTGCAAAAAGCTTTTAGAAATTTACTCCCAAATGTAAGCAAAATGCCGTGGGAGAATCATTCAGCCTGAGTGCCACCAGGTGACAATACACCGAAGTGTTCAGACTTTACTGTGAATAGGAACAAAGTGTAGATACACCAGCAAGTTCAGTGTTTACTGGGAGTTTCACCTTGCTCCTTCCTAGGAGACAATCGCCTCTCTAGATCCTGGCACTACTGACATTTCGGACTGGAGAAGTCTTTCCTGTGGGGGCTGTTCTGTGCTGTAGGATGGGTAACGGTACCCCAGCCTCTACCCACCAGCTGCCAGTAGCGGTCCCCCAGTTAGGACAACCAAAGATAAATGTTTGCAGACATTGCTAGATATCCTCTAGGGATAGGGGGGGTCAAAAGTAACACCCCCTCAGCTGACAAAATCTAAACTGTAAACTCTTTTAAGTATAGGGAACATATCTGATACATCTTTATAATGCAGCCTAGCACAGAGAAAATGCTGGACCTGAGAGTAAATGTCCAATGAAGTTTGACTGCAATTATGCAAGAGTGAAAAAGGGAACACAGCTAAGGTTGGAAGTGACCTTTATTCTTCATCTAAAAGGAGAAAATGAGGCAATTTTATCCAACTGTTCTGGCCACTTTTATAAAAAGACCAAATATGAAAGAGCTCTCCTGTCTATTTAGATTAAAACACCACCGTCACTGTCCATGAAAAGTCAGCTTGATAAAGACAGAGCAGGAGGTGCTTGGACAGAAGGAAGGGAAAAAAGCACATAGACAATTTAATTGTAGAGAAGTTTAAAAAAATCTTTGCCAAGTAATGAAATTATTAATTGCAATTCATGTCAGTTTTTGCGACAGCCATGTGAATAGATGGACAGGCTGTTCAGCAGTATTTCTGGAAGGAATTGTACATTTTTAAAATGAGGGATTGCTGGAGGGATACTGTGTGTGTGAGGATTTGCAGAAGCGTATACCCCTATAACTTCAGGGGGTGATAACAGGGAAGCTGCTATACCTTTAGACCAGATGGAGCTTATCGATCAAAAGGGCATGACATTCACCCACGTCGCTGTCCTCTGAAAGAACAAACTCTCATTCTACGCCTGATGCAATATCTTCTGTTTGAGGCAGTTTACATATTTCTCTATTTGACAATATAGGCAGCTACTTCCTTCTTCTTACAAATGCTCTTATCAGTTTTGAATTACAGAGATCTATTTTGAGATGAACACATTGAACAAAACCTTCATCCGTGTGTGCGTGTGTCTGTGTGTGTGTTTTTATTTCGCAACATGGCGGTAGGAGCTCATGCCCGCTATCTGCATAAGTCTTTTGTGTATTGCTAATGGAGTGCTGGAATTGTAGCAGCCCTGAGCAGGGAATACATGTGAGCAACAATATGCTGAGAGACCCCTCGGTGGAATCTAATCTGTTCCAGCTCATGCACTCCTCAGAAACTATTTAACTTTCATTAAACTGTGTTTGATATCAGCTAAATAGGATGCATACGGCTCCAATATAGCTCATATGGTCGCATTCATTCGATCACAGCAGTGCTTTTTTCTTATATTTCCCCCCACTTGTGTCAGTACCCAGTATATCTGGGTAAATAGGAGACCTTTGAAGATGTAGTTAGTACTCAGATTTCTTTATTCTTTTGTGCCAGTTTCTTAGTGTTGAAACAGTGATTCATGTATGTCGCAGACAGCCTCCATTAATTTCATGTAATGTAGCTTTTATCTCGTAGCTGGGACAACTATCTTCAGCATTCTGTCACTCTAGCATCCCCAGCTCTGTCCCAAGTCCTCTTTGCATTTCCCTCCAGGCCCCCAACATTCTCCACAGCTCCTCTTTCTTCATGGAAATTATGTTCATTTCCAGCCACTGTTTTTATTTTATTTTTTCTGGTTGTTCTAGCATAAGAACAAGTGAATAAACAGGTTAAGAAGAGGAGGAAAAAAGAATGAAGGGTGGGATTTTCAGTCTGAGTAAGCCTTTATGTCTGAAGGGAGAAAAAGAAAAGCTACTAGGATGAAAACATCCATCCAGGCAGGAGAACAGTTTTGTGCTCCCAACCTCCCTACACACACACACACACACACACACACACACACACACACACACACAGAAAATCTATTCAAAGGACACTAATTTGTTTATGAATACAACACAGTAGGAGTATGCAGTTTCCCAGTTTCTGGGGATGAAAGGGCTAGTGGGTTTACAAACTGGAGCTGTTGAAAAGTTTTAATGAACAAGTATACATCACACACACACACACACACACACACAGTCACACACACACACAGTCACACAAACACACAGTCACACACACACACACACACACACACACACACACACACACACTGAGTGGGGTGGGTGGGGGAACTGGGCATGTTACCAATATGTTATCAGCCGAGTAAACATCATTACTTACTTGCAAAACATCTTTTCTCCTTAATAATGAGAAAGTGTTAAGAATTTCACCTTTAAAAATATTAAAGGGACGTGGATGTGATTGCTCTACGTTATCCTCACTGATATTTTTTCAATTATGTTTTATTAATTCCAAAGGAATAATCACAATTTTTTTAGATCACTTAAGAGAAACTACATGGGGTCCTTTGGTACAGGGAACCCAATTATTTAGGATATTATTTTGTGAACCTTTTTCATTTTATTAGTATACCAGAGGGTTTTCACATTCTCAAGGAGAATCCAGCTATTACTGCTTTTTTGGAAGAACTGTCTCACCGGGGCAATTAATTCTATACATTAACACCAGTCACAGTTATGCTGTATATTATTAAAATTATAAAGGCAACCCCCCCCATTTTATCATTCAGTTCAGAAAGGGGTCAGGTGTGTGTGTGTGTTAGAGAGAAAGCCGCTCCTTGTGCAGCTCTCACTATATAAGAGCTTGGCAAAGCCATGTGCTGATTTGGATATGCTCTCTCCGCAAATGCTGATGGTTCACAGGAAAGTCAAATGGGCCTGAGAAAGGTGAACACGTAGGCAGCTTTGGAGCTCGCCTCTGTCTGTCTCTGCCACACTTGAGGGATGTTATCCATTTAACTTTGTTGATGAGCACATGTAATTAAGACGCTGTGCCTTAATGTTTGATGCTGGGACTTGAAAGGATGATTTAAAAAATTTATTTAGATAAGCATATTGACATTTTTAGCATGTATTATTAATCTTATTAATAGTATTAACAAAGGCTAATTGAAAATGCATCATCTATAATTATATTAGTCTTCATTTTAGTACATTTTTGTCAGAGTAAACTAGAAAGGAGTAATTAATGTGCCAGCGTTATTTACCCCTGTTTGTATTAAAGCTGGTGTTACACAATGTTAGAGATGAATATAGCCTGATTTCACTGAATACCACAGAGCACAGCATTAAGAAGCAGTAAAATAAGCAGCTGTGTTTTCCTGTACTAGGAACCTAAAAATACAACCAACTTCAGAATTGCAGGATAGGTGTGCAGGGGATGGAGATAGGAAGTCTCCAGCCCATGATTCCCCCATGCTGCTACACTCTACGCTGCCCTTTTTCTCACTTCAGTGGTAGGCTCAGGGATCCATTACTGCTCAGAACCTAGAGTCCTTATATCGCATCAGTTTAAGAAATTAATATAGAAAAGCATGTCTCAATGCACTTGATCCTGGGGGCCACTGATGCCAGTTCCTTTGGGACAGGGTAAAGAATGATTTTATATTCATCAGGGATAAATCCAGGACCAGAGCTGAACCTTGAAAACACACTGGTTCAGTCGTTACTGTGAAGAGAGAAAACTGTAACAACGGTCCAAGAAAACTGCGCTCAAGGAACCAAATTCCCGAAGTTAGATTTGACGCTTCCAAGCCGTATACTCTGATCCTCACCCCTCTACACACACAGACACACACACACACACACACACACACACACACACACAGGTAAGTTTCAAAACTGCCAAGGAAATAGCCCCTTTTGGCTGCCATGTACAAAAACAAAACAAAACAGATACTCAAACCAAAAAAAACCCTAAAAGAAAGCAAACACGGGAGACTTAAGTTAATGTATTAAATTATTGAATACATTAATGTATGAAAGTGGAATTAGCCACTTTAAAGTTTTCTCCCACCCTGACTTTTATGATTCTGCCTTTCTGAGGTCAGCCATTTCCTGAGGCAGGCAGGCAGAGTATAGCACAGGGGTGTGAAATGAAGGCACGCAGGGATGGCGATGGATGGCTCATCTTTTAATCAGGTACAGCCAAGAGAGGGATGGCTGGGATTCCAAAGCTGGGCTTTGTGCTTTCTCCTGAGCTCTAATAAAAAGCGTGGCATATTGGTTGCACTGGCTGCCAAGTACTATGTCCGTGCCCTCTCCACAGTGGCCAACCACAAACATGCTAGCTAGAAGCTCTCACGGGGCCCCATGTGTGCTGTTCCTACATGGCTAACATATGTATCGACACCTGAAAGCTACAGCCTGCAATGTCGCCAGGACCCCACTCACCTACCTTTGCTCCTTGGTCACCAAGGGTTAATTTTCTAATGGCTGCCTTGCTGCTAAAGCTGGCCAAGTTTTTCATCGCCTGCAGAGCACCACAAGCTGTGATTTGGAGCCAGAAAACACCATTAATTTTCTAAATAGGAAGGATCACATATGTAAACTGCCTGGTTCTGTAACGAGTCGGGCAGGTAGAAGATGAAGGAGGAGGAAGTGAATTTTTCCAGACACACAGGCCAAACAGCTCAGGCCAATGGGCAGCATGCTACGCAGGACTTTGGGGGCCGTAGGGGCCTAGGGGGACAAGGAATTTCCCTCCAAGCTTTAAATCGGTTACACCACCAACCTTCAATGTTTCTACAAAAGGTCAGGGTGGTGGTTTACTGAGCAGTGTTGGGAGTTTTCACATTAGACTTCACAAGAAACTTATTTGTAAATGGAAGAAAGGATTAAGCAAAGTGCACTAGCTCAGAGACCACAAAGGGGCTCATGAGTACAAACCGGTGTGTTTAGCAAGTCCCAGGTCTTCAGGGCACAGAGAATCAAAAATTCCCCTGATGGAAATTACTTAGGCAGCACTTATCTTGATGTTCTAGACACCTGAGAAGCGCATTTTTGTAGATTTTGCAAGTCTACCAAAGAAAAAGCAAAATCCTCCATTTGGGATTTAGCATGCGTGTGTGTGTGTGTGCGTGCGTGTTTATGTGTGTCAGAGGCAGAAAGAATGGGGACAAGCGTTAAAAAAAAGGTGATTTAAAAATGCCTTCCTGGGCTTCCCTGGTGGCGCAGTGCTTGAGAGTCCGCCTGCCGATGCAGGAGACGCGGGTTCGTGCCCCGTTTCGGGAGGATCCCACATGCCGCGGAGCGGCTGGGCCCGTGAGCCATGGCCACTGAGCCTGCGCGTCCGGAGCCTGTGCTCCGCAAATGGGAGAGGCCACGACAGTGAGAGGCCCGCATAACGCAAAAAAAAAAAAAAAAAAAAAATGCCTTCCTGAGTTTTAAAAATCGTTTTATCAGCCATATATACATCTCTTTCTAGAGCAATTATCACTGTCATCTGAGATGCCAGAACAGTTCCAGACCTGAAACCACACGATCGGCCTAACAGAACATGAAAATATCTTTCTGCCTTATCCTCTCCAGAATACCAAAGCTGAACTGCCTATCTCCCAGTCTGTGCTCTTCCTAGGACCTTTTCTCTAACTTCTGGTTAGAGAAGAACCTTCTCTCCAACTTCTTTCTAACATTCTGGCCCCATTCCACAACTCTTAAAAAGAATCTCTAGCTAATGTCAATTTATTCATTCTCTATCTTTCATTGCTCTTTGTGCAAAAATAAAAACCCTGGGGGTGTAAATAAATTTGGGGAAGCTTTTTGCTGCCTCATAGACATAGGGCTGAAGGCTACTTCTTGATTCTTATCCCAGTAGAACTCCTCAGATAGCAACAATTCTGTAGCAGGCTGTTCCCTAAGAAAAGGAAAAGAGAGGGAAAGAAACTAGGGTAGGCTTCTGGAATCCAAAAGTGTACACAAAGGACCAGTAGTGGAGAATAGTGACTTAAAGACTAGCTGTGAGTGAAGGACAAATGACATAAAGGGCTGTGTGATCTCACATATATTTGTCTGAAAGACAGTTAAAATATTTCAAAGTTTTCAAAAAAAATAACCTCAAGGAGGACATATTCAATTCCAAGGTGTCTTAGTTTCCTAGGATCGCCATACCAAAGTACAACAAACTGGGTGGCATGAATAACGGAGATTTATCGTCTCACACAGTACTGAAGGCTAGAGGTCCGGGGTCAAGGTGTCGGCAGGGCTGGTTCTTCTGAGGGCTGAGAGGGAAGGATCTGTCCCAGGCCTCTCTCCTTGGCTTACAGATGGCAGTCTTTTCCCTGTCTCTTCACCTGGTTTTCCCTGTGTGTGTCTATGTCTCTGTGCCCCAATTTCCCCTTTTATAAGGGTTACTAGTCATACAGGATTAGAGACCCCCCCCCACCCGCAATAACTTCATCTTAACTAATTAAATCTGCAATTAGCCTATTTCCAAGTAAGGTCACATTCTGAGGTCCTGGGGGTTAGGACTTCAACATATACGTTGCGGGGGTGGAGGGGGACCAATTTAACACAGGATGAGATAAAGAACTTCCTCAAGAGTAAACCAAAATTCTCATAATGTCTAACCAAGGCATATCTAAAGTAACACTGATTTGTATATGCTTGACTCTCTATAGACTGCTGAGTATTTTTGCTTCCAATTATTTATTCCAGACAATTCTATCTTGATCTTCCTCAAGATCTGCATTTTTCCTACTCTCCTGATGGGAAAACTGAGGCTTTGAGAAATAAAACTGTCACTAAATGTCACACAGCTATAGACCTGACACTCTAATTCCAGGCTTCTGTTTCTTAGCTCATGTTTTGCCCACTAGTCTACACTGCTTGCATTGTACTAACCATTAACACATTTCACCACCAACAATGTAGCTTGAGTCCTACCATTAAGTCACCAAAGAAGTGCCCAGCTTAATTCTACAATTTCTCTTCCTAGTTCCTCCAAAAAGCTGGGGGAGGGGGGCTTCCCTGGTGGCGCAGTGGTTGAGAGTCCGTCCGCCTGCCGATTCAGGGGACATGGGTTCGTGTCCCGGTCCGGGAGGATCCCACATGCCACGGAGCGGCGTCCGGAGCCTGTGCTCCGCAACGGGAGAGGCCACAACAGTGAGAGGCCCGCGTATCGCAAAAAAGAAGAAAAAAAAAAAAGTTGGGGGAGGGGAGACTTATTTTCTGGTATAATTTTTGTTCAAATTAATCTGACAGTGTTCCATCTTGAATGAAGTACAAAAAATTAAAATCAAAACAGGCCTGAATCCACAAAACTCTGTCTTATAGTTTTACTTACAGATATATGGGTCCCACTTTTGGGAGCCACAAAGACACCAGAACCAAGCAAATGACTCCAGAATTGGCCCAAAGTAGACCCAAGCTGGGCACTGATGTTGGCAATAGCCAAGCTGGGTGTAGAACAGCCATCATTTTTCAGCTGCTTTTCTCCTTTTCCTCCTCCCTGGCTCCAGGTAGTACATTGTTCATTAAGAGCTCTACAGAGCTCAGTAGAGCTCATTCTTGCTGAGATCGTCTCTCTGATCTTCTGAAGCCTTTAAAAGGGAATGAGCCTTGGCCTCCTTTTTATGGGCTACATTATGACCCGGCTTCAAAGTGTGAAAAGAGGTTCCAAGATTCCCTTTGTGCGGTGGAGTCTCTTAATTGCACTTTTAAACACAGTGTAATTTTTGTAATTAACATTATGGTTTCAGAGGGCAGAGAAGCCCGCACCATGCTAATTACAAACCTGCGTCTTCAGAGTGGTGGAATTTCCAAGGCCTCTGATATTGGGGTGGAATACTGTTTTTATGAAGGATTTCAAAGACGCTCTGTGGGCTGTGTTCTGAGTCGTCATTAGCATTTGATAACATAAAGAAATTTTACAACATGTGACAGATTTCGATGTGAAGATTTTACCTGATAACTGGAAAATTTGCATAAAAAGCTTCATTAGGTCTCCTCTCACATTACTGAAAGAGGAAAATGTATGTGCACTCTT
>NW_006791012.1:8622451-8661307 GCF_000442215.2 Lipotes vexillifer | reverse complement strand
TTTCCCTAAGATTGTTCTTAGGAGCTAAGGAATTGGTGCTTTATAATAAAACTTACAGTATATTATGAAGTGAAGTTGTATTACTCTTCAATGAAGTTGAAAATCAGAGCATACGTGCCTTTTAAGGAGAGGGAGAGAATATGTATCAGAATTATCGTGTAACTGAAAACCTTGCAGTAAAGGTATATTGTACTGTTCTCTGCCATATAAAAGATCCAGTCCTGCTAGGCTGCCGAGTCAAGGCGAGAGCGTCATATATATAACACCAAGCGACAATAATGTGTAATTTTTTCACTCTGTGAATAGTCTGTTCACTGAGAAAAACTGTCTTCCTCCTATACCAGAGGCAAGTTTATCTTGTCTTTATTTTTCAACTCTAAGCTATCAGCCAAATTGTGTGTGTGCATGTGTGTGTAAAGATACACACACACGCACACACACACGCACACACACACACACACACACACACACACAATTTCCGCTCCCCTTTCTTTCTCTCTCTCTTCTGCAGATGCCCTGTACATTCTATGCAGGGCAATCACAGCTCCTGCAAAGAATAACTGGCCTTTCTTAGGCTGATACTGTCAGAAATTGTACTGCAGAGTGGGGATTGAGTCCCAAAGCCATCCGTTTGCTGAAATCCTTTCACTGAGCATGGATCAATTAAGCCAGTAATAATGATAATTTCAGGAAAGCTTTCTGTAATGATGGGAACAAGAATTCATCACTATTCCACGCTGTCTTATTATTTCAACACCGTACATATGCCATTGGATGTATAGCAGTAGCTTGCGGCATTATCTCAGTGGGACGTGTTTTCATTTATGAGAGTCTTTCACTTGATGATTATGCAGATAATGCATGCCTTTGTAATGACATCATAAATAGAACCCAAAGTCCTAAGAAACAATTAGGGAAGTATATCAATACTTCCCTTGTAATCATAACATCATCTGATTTCCAGTGGGATGCCAAGCTAGCTCCCCAAGTTCCATAATCACGTATGAGCATTAATGCCTGCTTCATAGTCTATCTTGGAGTCTCACATCCTGGCACTGGAGACAAATTAATATGCATTTTAGCCACTGTCAAGAAAGGAAATCACACAGGGGTTTTGATCACAGAGCAGAGGGTGAGATCCATGCAAGTAAAACCCAAGATGATACAAACTGGACCCTGTGTATACTGACCTCAGGCAAAACCAAAAAGAGACTAAAAAATAAAAAAGCCAGTATCCTCTGCAAGTGAAGGACCAAAGAATCCTTGCAGAAAATTGTTACACTTTCCTTTTAATAAAACTATTTCTGCAAGTGGATTTTTGTTTCATTTTTTTCCCTTGAATTATTTTTCCCATCTGATGTTTCCTTTCAGCCTAGTTTAATTCCCCTTAAAAATAAACACCCCTTTTTCATGGGAGGAAAGGGCCACTTTCTCTAATTGGTTTGAGGCACGTCAGTCACTTCAGCCTGCAAGGGATGCAAAACCACACTTTAAGTGGACCTTTAAAACCACATGGTGGATTTTACAAGTTCTGTTCGCTCCTGCTGAGGGGAATGGGGTATGAGTAGGATTCAATTATAGTTCTGGATTCATTTCCCAATTTTAGGAAAGGGACAAATCCTTCCTTTCTCCTAAGTCTTGTAGCTTCCAACAAACAGAAATGGAAATTTAAGATAAATGATCAAACTTACATAGTATATAGCTTTTATTTTTACAAAATATTTGCTTCCAGCAGAGTGTATCTTAATTCACAAATGCAGAAATCTGTCATTAAGATCTGACCCAGCTGCATGGCATTGTCAAATGCAATAACGTATCTTTTAATAGTGTTATATCAAGTAAGGATATAACATATCATTAGTTTAAATGTATTTGCAAGCAATTACCCCCACCAGGATATTTGAGAATGCTCATGCAAAATTGATGAAATTCTGACATGCTTAAACATTGTTCATTTAGCTCAATTCCTTATGTATAGAAAAAATAGAATAAATAATTCTGCTGCCATTTGCAAAGTACTGTTAGGCATTTTTATTTCACTCAGGGCTTCAGTGCTGCCTTTAAACTATAGCCTTTGGTGATCATTTGGAAAAAAAACAGTTTCATATATGTTTAATTTTAAATAATGGACTAGGTTTTTCATTCTCCTTATTATTGTTCAATGTAGTAATTTAAATATGGAGTAGATTTACTGCATGTCAGCTGCCTTTCTTTTACAAAATGGGATAAATTATTAAATGAGTGGAGGCTGTTTGACAACCAGTTTTCCAGTATTACACAGAAGAAAGACCTTTGACATTCAGCTGTCTTTTGAAAAGACTAAAGTATAAATCAATTAAGCCACTATGCTGTGGTTCAGAAATGCCATTGTATGGCACAGTTTTGCTCTGCCTCTCAGGTGACTTTCAGGGAGCTCCACTATTACGTGGGGAACAGAATGGTAGCCATGCTGGGGTCCTCCAGTGTCTTTCCTGGGTTTCTAAAACCTCCCTTGCCTGAAGCACACCCTACCAAAACATCACTGTGCCAGTGAGCCACCGTCAACAGGTTCCCTTCTGATTTTTCTTGACCACACTAGTGAATATTATTTACTGATAGATTAAGAATTTTGTTTCTGCTTTTGGATTTTGCCTGCAATTTTTAATATGTTCACTGTACCAAAGTAGAGAAATCTTATGTTAGATAACACATCACCCTTTAAGCAAGCCAGATGAGAAATTGCATTCCAATACCTTTCTATGTTAGTCCTCAATATCATTTTAGCATCTATGTAATTAATAATACTTTAAGCTCCATCAAAATGAAATCACTTTTATTCTTCTCCAAAAGAGAATCATCTATTTACTCTGCATGACCCCCCAATACATTTTACTTTACTAATGTCACTAGTAACTCTACCTTCTGAAATATTACTCTATCTATCCAAAACCATAAAGAGTGGTCAGATTATTTTTTTTAATCTTATCTTTCGTGAAAAGCAGACTGCTTATTTGGAGGGTCATGTAATAGGTACTTTTGGAGTACTATTTCTGAGCACAGCACTGCTGTGGGGCAGATTAAAACAACAGGAAGGAGGGTAAAACAAACAGACAAAAGGGAAGGTATGGTCTCTTCTCTGAAGAAAATCAGAATGTAACTGAAGAGAGTAGACCAGTTGGTTCACGTGGAACAATTAGCGAGGCACACAAACTGTACATAATTGGGCTAAGTGACAGAATATAATTGTAGTAGGAGGTTAGAGAAAGGAGACATCAATAAAGACTGAAAATCTACATTTTGAAAAGCTTCATGGATGATGGGTCGCATACAATGGGTAAGACTCAGATGCCTGGGAAGCGGGGAGGAGATTCGAGGTGGGACGGTAACAGCCTCTGAATGTGCAAAACGCACTTCAAAAATTCTGAAACAAAAGGGCTCCTGGAAAGTGGTAAGAAACTAAAATAAATATACTGGATGATATCTACTTTGGAGAACCCCAAAAGTCAGTTAAAAAAAAAAGAAACATTTAGATGGGTTGCATTAAGCCCTACTGATCCGCTAACTCTTCTTGACAAGGGGCTGCCAAGAATAAAGTATCCACCAGGGTGCTGGCAGGGTGGTCAAGTGGTGGGAAAAAAGGCCAGCAGGCTGTTATCAGGCTGTGAGTAATCCAAGAATGGGTTAATAACTTGCTAGGATGTGATGGAGATGCTTCCCAAGACTGCCAGTGAGCCATTAGAATATAGGGGATGAAGGTGTGGGACGTACCAAAATGCACTGGGATATACTGAATCAGAGTAAATGAGAAGTTAATTAATGATACGCCCCACAGGTAGATCAAAAAAAGGGCTGTATTTCCTAAAGGAACTATCAAGAGAGGGAATGGAAAACACAATTATTTATTATTTTAATTTTTCAACCGCTTATTTAGGTACCACGCAACCTGGCAACAATGCTGCCACACCTGTCCTCACCCATAGCTAATGTTACAAAACATTCATCATTACTCTTTCCTGCTTAACTACACAGAGCCTCAGAATCCTCCTCACCATTGAATTTTGGGCAGGTATTACAAATTAATCAGAATTAGTAAATACACACACACACACACACACACACACACACACACACACACACACACGCACAGACACACACTCACACACATACTCCAATATCCCATGCTTAATTCAGAAAGAAATGTGGCTTGAAACCACATTTAAAATGGAAGTACACATTTTATGTTATAATATTGAGGAAGAGATGAATGAAAAACAGAGAAAACCATACATATTTGCATATGCAGATACACACACACACACACACACACACACACACACACACACACACAATTTTCCTAGCAAAGGCTCTATAGACACAGAATACTTAAAAATTGGGGGGAAATTATTCCATTAATTCAAACCAATGAATGAAATTCTAAGACAGTTAAAGTTCACCAGCAAATGATGACCAAAAGAGAAGCAAAATCCCCGACCATCATTTCCCAGTAACAATACCATTAGGAACAAATGGAGTTAGAATTCCAGGTGGCTTCGAGAAGCAAAGCAGCTGGAGAAGGACCTACAGCGAGAAAGAGAAAGGTGAGTGGAAAAAAAGTGGGAGAAAGCTTCAGCATTTGTCTGGAGGAGGGGAGACTCAGAGGGAACTTAATAATAGCTTTCAAGTGTCTGTCTGAAGAGTTATTCTACAGGGAATGCTGACCAGCTGTTCTCCATCTTTATTCAGGGCAGAACAAAAGGAGATGCACTAAACTACAGGATGAAGGATTTAATTTAGACATAGAAAGAGTGGCTTGATAATAAGTGTTATTAGATGTTGGAATCAGTGTCTGAGGCAGCCCTGTTCTTTCGAGGGCTTAGCAAACAGAAGGACTCATGCAGAGGCCCTGGGGCCCAACTGAGGTGGGCACTGCTTGAAGGCAGTAAATTTAGGTCCACTGAGCTCCCCAGTCCTCTTCTAGCCCCAGTATCTAAGATTGTACTCCAACCACCCAGGTCTACCAGGTCAGAGCCATTCCCAGGAACAAAGAGAAAGCGGGCTTCTCCCCAGCATGCAAACTTCCAACCATGTTTAACAAGGTGCCAGGAAAAACAAGCAGCCTGACCATGGAATCCCAAGCCTCCTGCCTTGTTAAATGCAGTTTATGTTTTACACAAAAGTGTTCTGTCTTAATTTGCTTCTTTCCTATAAATGAAATGGGGTACATTTAGTATTCTTAAGGGGCTGGTACACTGGCCAAGTTCATGCTGCCTATGGATTTTAAAAATGCCAAGCAGGGGTACCCACATTGAGAATCCGGAGAAAGAGTGAGGAACCACAGGCCCTAGTAACTGAAATGTGCCGGAATTACTGGCATATGTCCAATCCTTTGTTTTCTTCCCCCTTCTCTGTTTCTCTCACTGCCCTTCCTTGTAAAAATAGATGTGCAAGGATAGCACTGCATTAATTGAACATGAAATTTGCAAATTTCCACTGTCTTTTCCCATGTAGTCCGAATTGGTGAAGTTTTATAATAATATTTAAAAGAACCTATAAGGTTCTAGTATTTCTTAATATCACACCTGGTACTTACCAATGCTTAATACATGTTTGTTGAATGACTAGCGGTTCTATTGTTTTTCACTCCCACACAACCCATATGAAAGGTCTCCTAATGGACAAAAAGCACTTCCAACAATTTTGCTCTCCTTGTAAAATGAGTTCTCAATCCTCCCAACATCTGAGCTGTACTCCTCTCACCAATGAAGAATCAGGCGTCCTCAAGGGCAGAGAGAACACCCACACGTGCTGTGCAGAGTTGGACAAGTCCTTCACTCCCGTGAATGCTGATGTCCTTTGTAGTCATGAACTGGGTCCCCTCTTCTCCATATTCCCAAAATTGTTTTACATAATGCTTTGAGCATAGATATTCCATAAGTATCTGCTTAACAAAAATCAATTAAAAACACAGAACACAAGAAATGAGGCATAGTGCTTAAAGACATGTGTTCTGGAACAGGAGTGCCTTGATTGAAATCCCAGTTCTGCCATTTACTTGAATGTGTGACTCTAGGCAAAATATTTGTAGTCTCTTTTGGGCCTCATTTATTAAATGGGGATTATTATAGTACCTACCTCATCAAGTTGTTATGAGGATTAACTATGGTAATATCTATAAAGCACTTAGAACAGTATCTGATAGGTATCAAGCACCAAAGGTACCACATAAATAAAAAGATGCTGGGGCTCAGGAATTCACTTCCTGGTATTGTATGTAGCACAGATCTACCAGCTGGTTAAAGTGTTTGGCAGCTCTGCTTGATGTCACCTGTCTGTTCCTTCCCCAAACCACCAGAAAGACAATGCACATGGTGATGGTAAGCCCCAAGTAGGGTAATAAATAGTGGAAGTGCCTCGAAAGCTCCTACTAGGGCTTCCCTGGTGGCGCAGTGGTTGAGAGTCCGCCTGTCGATGCAGGGGACACGAGTTCGTGCCCCGGTCTGGGAAGATCCCACATGCCGCGGAGCGGCTGGGCCCGTGAGCCATGGCCGCTGAGCCTGCGCGTCCGGAGCCTGTGCTCCTCAACGGGAGAGGCCACAACAGTGAAAGGCCCCGGTACCGCAAAAAAAAAAAAAAAAAAAAAAGAAAAAAGAAAGCTCCTACTAGAAGCAAGGACAGAAAGGGGAACAATGGCTTGGTTGCGCAAAATTGAAAAGAACCAAAATGATCGACTTTGCCATTACTGAATGTCTACAGACCTAGTTGAAATTAGAGTCAGCATCTTTCATTTCCCCAGTGAGAGGAAAATGCTGTTGCTGTTGATTAGCTCTGGTTTTAGAGGGACACCTAAGAAGCAGATCCAAAAGTAACATTAACAGCAACCAGAGCATTAGCTCTCAGCCCTGGTTGAGATACATACTGCAGCAATGACAAATTAATGGCACATGCAGTTCCATTCACTCTTTCTGTGAGGACATGGTCCTCTTTCTCACTGATCTTAAAACTTCTCCTTGTGCAACTCAATGATACATGCATCCCCTACATATCAACTGGAGTTGGATCAGTGAGGGAATAAAACAAAGGGTTTAGAGCTTTGCTTCTAGATCCAAGAAGTAACATGTTAGCCCTTTGCAGACACCAAATACAAATAGATCCATTTCCAAGGAATAATAACCACATGTACCTTTTAACTATCCAAGGCAGGAAATTCTTCCCCATTCTGAATTATTGCTTGCTTATTAAGGAATATTTCTCTTCAAATGTAAATACTTATATTCTTAAAGATACGATGTCAAAATGTGTTCACTCAACCTGTGTTGTATTCCTACTATGTGCTAGGTTTGTATGGAGTTCAGAAGTACAGCATACAATTCTAGTCCTCAGGAAACTTACAAGCAAGTTGGGAAAGCATTATTTATACAAATAAAAATCAGAAAATAATCCAAAATAATATGGTAATAAAATGGTATGGTAGGGACTTCCTTGGTGGCGCAGTGGTTAAGAATCTTCCTGCCAATGCAGGGCACAAGGGTTTGATTCCTGGTCCAGGAAGATCCCACATGCCACGGAGCAACTAAGCCCCTACGCCACAACTACTGAGCCCACACACCACAACTACTGAATCCTGCATGCTCTAGGGCCTGTGTGCCGCAACTATGGAGGCCACGCGTCGCAACTACTGAAGCCTGCGTGCCTAAAGCCCGTGCTCCGCAACAAGAGAA
Organism: Lipotes vexillifer; assembly: GCF_000442215.2. NCBI lineage: Eukaryota > Metazoa > Chordata > Mammalia > Artiodactyla > Lipotidae > Lipotes > Lipotes vexillifer. The sequence goes on along the minus strand of NW_006791012.1, from coordinate 8,653,610 downwards.
GCCACCGCAATGGGAAGCCCACGCACTTCAACAAAGAGTAGCCCCCACTCAACTGCAACCAGAGAAAGCCCGTGCACAGCAATGAAGACCCAATGCAGCAAAAAATAAAATATATTTTTAAAAAAGCTTTTAAAAATATGGTATGGCAATAAGTATTGGTATGGAAATAAAGTGCTGTATTCCGTAGGTTCAGGCAGGAAGAAACTTTTAAAGAATGGAGTTTCACGTGGGCCAGAATAGTAAGCAAAGAAATAATAATCATCAGGCATAATGTGGCCCTTATATAATGGCTGATGTGTGGATTGGAAAAGGGGAAAAGAAAAAGGGAAATGCTCAAAGATGGAAGTGATAATGGTATTCCGGAGGGACAGATCTGATCACTTCTACCAAAGAACAAGCAATTCTGAGGTCTGCCTATTACAAAATTTCTGCCAACCCAAAAGCTTCCAAGGACTTAGAGGCCCCACGAGAACACATTCAAACAGGAGGGTAAATTTCTCCAAGGTTACAGAAAACATCTACTGACCACAAACATCCATGCCAAAGACTTCTCAGGAGCTGAGGCACAAAAAAGGGTCAACCAACAAGCCTTAGTTGTACAAACTCTCTCAACTCTGTTTTAAAGTATCGCTTCAAGAGAAAAGGTTAAATGAGGTTTGAGTACAGTGTAATAAACCTTCACTGTTCATAAAGCTCCAAGTGATAAATGTATGTATGGTTACTGTATAAAAATATTGGGGTCAAATGCCAAAGATCTCTGAGGTTAAGATTTTTGCATGGATAGGTGAAGGAGCCCAAATCATCAAATCTCAAGAAAATGGCAGCTTGTCAGTCAAAGACACAATCTGCTCCAGCTCACCAGAGAAGCCCATTCCCAAAGTCCACTCAGCCAGACGTTACAAACTTTCTAGCTGTGATATACAGCGCACTGTGGCATGTAATTTGTTTGGTTCCAAGAGACTAAGAGAAGGGTTTGGAAGGTTCACTGCATTGTAAAAGAGATATGCCAGGCTGCAGGTTTTCACACTTGTAAAAAAAAAAAAAAAAAAAAAAAAAAAATCCCCTATTCCTCAATAGTAGGACATCCGAGGGAGAGGCATGAGTTGGTATCCACGGAACAGCTAAGAAGGAAGGATTTCAACCCCTGTAATACATGCCAGTGTCTGCAAGTAAAACAAGAAGGACCTGTGACAAAGACCTATAAAGAAAGGCACAATTCTGCATATAATTGTCCTATGGCATAATTTGTGCCATATGTTTCCAAACAGTAGATCTCTGACTCCTGCTGCAGTGAGGGAGTTGTGTGAAAATTCCATGGGACTCATCACTTCTGCACAATGGAAAACCCATTTTCACTTCTGATCCAACCTAGGACTTGTCCTTCTCAGTAAAAAAACAAAACAAACAACAACAACAGAAACCTTGGATCACACAAACCCTCTCCTTTGTACCATGGGGGCTGGGCACAGTAGAAGGGGTGAGAGAAAACACAAGCTGTAGATACAAGGGGAAAGCTAAAGAAAGTACCTCCAGAGTAACTGACCACACACAATTTGTGGAACAGGTTTAATAAAAGCAAAGGCTTCTTTAGAAATCTGTGGATACAAACTTCTATTTGAAATCTAAATTTGAGCCATTACTGTTTCAGAGATGAAGTATTCCTTGCAGTTAGCAATGACTCTTACCAAGAAGAAGTGGAAAATCAGCTTCCATTTTTGAGCAACTATTATGGACTGGACACTCCATCTTCATTTAGTCCTCACAATAGCCTTATGACTATCTCATCTTATTCCTCAGCTAGAGAAACAGCCTCAGAGAGATGTAATATATTGCCCAAGTTTAGACAGCAAGCATCCATGGTGGGATGCCAGAGAAATTTGTCTGACTCCAAAGCCCATGTTCCTATCATACTTTCTATTGCTTTGGTAGAGTGGTTGTATTGGCAGCTATTACCATAACCAATCCGTCCAGAGTGGCACGGAATACAAAACATTAGCAGGACCTGAGTGATAAAAGAGGAGAAATCTAAATCATAGTGGAAAAGACAGAAAAGCCTTTAGCTTCAGCTGGCCACAGTTTTCATTAAACCCTTGGAGATAGATTTGGAAATAAATATCATAGCCCTGAATGTTGTTTATAGTTTGATGTATGGATTCATTCTTACATTTACTACATAGTAAACAAAATATAGTTCAGAGTTTCCACATGCATTCTCAATTCTTCCTTTTATTGTCTTTATAAAGTCCCCCCAACATCTTAGCTATTGTTATAGAAAGACATCTGTAAAAGTGGACTCCATTTAAAATCAAGATGCAGGGCTTGAAGTGAGATGGTCAGCTGAATAGCCTAGTTTATAGCTTGTTTTACACTTTTGAGCTTGTTCCTTGCTCAGTGGAGCTGAGTACAAAATTCTCAGTTAATTTTTGCCTATCCACTACAAGTTCATGAAGAAATTCTCCTATGTTATCTTTGAAAAGCTTTACCTTTCACATTTAAATCTGCAATGCACCTGGAATTGATTTGTGTGTACAGTGTGATGTAGGAGTCAAGATTCATTATTTTTCCCTTATGGATATCCAAATGACCCACTACCAATTATTGAAATGACAATTATTTTCCCCATTGTATTGTAGTAGCACCTGCGTTTTATAGTAAGAATAATAACTTTTAATATATGATAGTATAAATCCTCCAACTTCTTCATTATTTTCTTGGCTATTCTTTCCATGTGCATTTTCCATAGAAATTTTAGAATCAGCTTATCCATTTCCATTAACAAATCTGTTGGGATTTTTATTGGCATGGCACTGAATCCATAGGTTAATCCATGGGAAGAACTGACATCTTTACCATGTTGTCTGCTAATGCAAGAATATGATAGGTTTTATTTAATTTCTCAGTAATGTTTTAGAGTGTTCTTCATAGGAGCCTTGCAAATTTTCGGCAGACATTGCTAAACAATTGATCTTTTGATGCTATCTTAAGTGGCATCATTCTTTAAATTTTAATTTCTAATAGTTTGTTTCCATTTGCTTGGGATTTGACAATTAAGGGTCTTTCAAAAATCCATGAGAGAAAACCTTAACCTCAGAGATCACTGGCATCTGACTCCAACATTTTTGCACAGTAACCATACATACATTTATCAGTCTAAACTTTATGAACTGTGAAGGTTTATTACATTGCATGTAAAACTCAATTGATTTCTGCTATGTTCACTTATTAGAATTAATAAGTTATCTTCAGTTCTTTTAGATTTTCTACATGCAAGATTATGTAACCTGTGAATAATGACAGTTTTATTTTTTATTTCCAAACTATTACGCCTTTTATTTCTTGCCCTGCTGTGCTGGCTAGGTTTTCTAGTACAATGTTGAATAGAATTGGTCAGAGCAGACCTCCTTGTCTCATTCCCAATCTCAGGGGAAATCTTGTAATATTTCACCATTAAGTATGAAGACTGGAGATGTTTTGTAGATACTCTCTACTAGATTAAGGAAAAGTTCTTTTATTATCATGAATGGTTACTAGATTTTTTCTAATGCTATGTCTGCATCTATTAAAGTGAGCATATGATTTTTCGCATTTGTTCTCTTAATGCAGTGACTTAACATTGATTTTTCAATTGATAAACCAACATTATTTTCTTAAGATAAACCCAAGTTAGCTGTGATGTATTTTCCTTTTTATATATTACTCAACTTGCTAACACTTTTTAGAAGTTCTGCATCATTGTCCAAGAGATAACCTGGTCTGTAATGTTCTTACCAAGTTTATGTTGAGCTCACAATGGGTTGGGAAATATCCCATTTTTTCCTATTGTTCTAAAGAATTGATGTAAGATTGATTTTATTTCTTCTTCAAACAATTGATAGATTTCACCCAAAAGCCATTTGAACCTAGATCTTTGTCTGAGACTGTTTTCAACTATATATTGAAGTTCTATAATAGATCTAGTATTATTCAGACTTTAAAATTTCTTCTTTTGTCAGTTTTGGTAACTTGATAACTGTGTTGTTCAAGGAAACTGTCCATTTTATCTAAATTTTAAAATTCCTTTGCCTAAAGCTGCTTTCCCCTCCACATGGGCACATGGATTTCAGGGAATCTAGCCAATCACAAACCTGCAGCCTGAAGCAGAGTGCCCCAGAAACTGTAATTTAAAACAGAGTTGCCTTATATGAGCTTCAGACCAATGAACAAAACGAATGTTTAATATGTTTTTTGGTTGTTTATTATGAAATAAATAACCAATGCATAACTTATGTTCCCATTGATTAATCATCTCCTCTGATTTGTCTAGTCATCTGTTAAACCTAAGTCTTGAGTTTTTAATTCTAGAAAATATATTTATCAGTTTTTAGATTTCTACTTGGTACTTTCTTTTATATTCCATTTCTCCAGTGAAAATCTCCATTATGTCATCTATTTTCTTGAATATATTAATCATAGATATTTAAAATGTCTTTGTCTAATGACAGTAATTACAATTAGACTACCTCTAGGTATGCACCTATATTTACAATCTTTTTATTAAGATATAATTGACATATAAAAAGTACATAGCTTTAAAATGTACTATTTGATAAGCTTTGACATCTATATACTCCTGAAAAACCACTGCTATGACCAAGTTAATGAATGTATCCATCACTCCCAAGTTTCCTCAGGCCCTTTTATAATCCTTCCCTTCTACCTCATCCATACCCACCCCAATCTCCAGAAACCATTCATCTGATTTCTGTCACTAGAGATTAGTTTGCATTTTTAGGAATCATTCAGTATATACTCTTTTTGTCTGGCTTTTTAAACTTAGCATAATTATTTTGAGATTCATCTATGTTGCACCATGCATCAATAGTTCATTCCTTTTTACTGATCCACTGTATGGATATACCACAATTGTTTATCCACTCACCTACTGATGGATATTCAATGTTAATAATAGTGTCCTCCAAAGAGCAGGATTCTTTTTCCTTGTTCTTGTTGTTTTGACAAAGTCCAATTTATCAATTTGTTCTTTTCTAAATCATGCTTTTGATATTCTAAGAAATTCTGTTCTAAACCAAGATCACAAAGATTTTCTTCTAGAACTTTTATAGCTTTATGTTTTACATCATCTATTTGGAGTTAATATTTGCATATGTTGTAGGGTATGGATCAAAGTTCTTTTTTTCTGCATATGAATATTACATCACCATTTGACTATCCTTTTCTACCGAATTCCCTGTGTACCTTTGTCAAAAACTAGGTGTCCATATGTATATAGGTCTATTTCTTTTTTTTTTTTTTTTTTTTTTTTTTTTTTTTTTTTTTTTTTTTTTTTTTTTTTTTTTTTTTTTTTTTTTTTTTTTTTTTTTCCCTGCAGTACCCGGGCCTCTCACTGTTGTGGCCTCTCCTGTTGCGGAGCACAGGTTCCGGCCGCGCAGGCTCAGCGGCCATGGTTCATGGGCCCAGCCGCTCCACGGCATGTGGGATCCTCCCAGACCGGGGCACGAACCCGTGTCCCCTGCATCGGCAGGCGGACGCTCAACCACTGCGCCACCAGGGAAGCCCTGTAGGTCTATTTCTTGATTATCTGTTCTATTCCCTTGATTGTTTTGTCTATCCCTACCCCAGGGGTCAGCAAACAATGGCCCCCAGGTCAAGCCTAGCACACTGCCTATTCATGTACAGCCTCAAGCTAAGAATGATACTTACATTTCAAAACGGTTGGAAAAAAATCAAAAGAATAGTTTCTTATGACATGTAAAAATTATATAAATTTAAATGTTGGTGTCTTTAAATAACAGTTAATTGAAACACTGCCATACTCATTCCTTTATGTATCATATATGACTGTTTTCATGCTACAACAGCACAGCTGGCTAGCTGTGACAGAGACAGTACCGCCCACATAGGTTAAAACATTTACTATTGGACCTATACATAAAAAGTTTTCCTATTCCTGCTTTCCATTAATATAAGATTGCTTTAATTACTATAGCTTTATTATATGTTTTCAAAACAGTGTTAGTTCTATAACTTGGTTCTTCTTTTTCAAGGTTGTTTTGGCTATTCTAGAACCTTTGAATTTCCATATTAAATTTAGAATGTGTATTACAATTTCTTTAAGAAAAATAAACCCATTGTGACCTTAACGGTGATTAAATTGGATTTATGGATTAATATGGGGAAACTTCATATCTGAAGAACAGTGAGTCTTCTGGCCTATGGACACAGTATATCTTCCCTCTCACTAGGTCTTCTGTTCTTTTTCTCACCAATGCATATAATTTCAGTAACAGGTGAATACTGGCAATCCCTGTTTATCCCAATCTTCGGGATTTCATGAAAACCAACAGCAAATTTCCCCTGACCTCTGCTTCTACATCTTTCTCTAAAATAAAATAAAATAAAAAATTGGAAGAAAAAAAGGAGATTCATTCAGATAGCTTGTATGCAAAATTTTTGTTTTTCCTTTGACTCCAGCCACGAAAGCTAAACCACACAGAGCTATAAACTTTCTAGCAATAGATATGAAATGTCAAGGCATGAAATGTAAACATACTGTTTAAAATGTGGTCCTCCTTTCCTAATGTGGCAAATTATTATTTTGGATGGAAAATTATGAACCTCACTCAATCTGTTTTCTAGTATATCATTAACCCATTTCATGATTAATGAAGACCTTCCACCAGTCAGGCAGCCACTGTTTAAAATTGTTATGTCTCATATCAATAAATTATGATTATAATGGCAATAATTTCCTTCAAAATAGGCTGTTCTCATGAGAAAGGGTTTGTTTCCTGTGGGCGATCACTGGACACCTTCTGTTTCACCTCTGCTGTCAAGCGGCAATGGAGGTATGAGCGGTGCCATGATATTTTGGGGTGCAAATCCTCTGTCTCTTCTGAAATTCATTTCTCACTTAATCACTGCTACTGAACAAAGATAGTCTTGGAGGGAAAGGACCTCTTCCCTGTGTGGGCCAGGGACCAGCCAGGTCAGGATTTGGCTGTCTTGTGTAGTGAGTGTGATAACTGAACCTGTTTGGAGAGACTCCAAGGTTTGTTCCTTCACCACAGAAGTGACCCTTATTGAAGGAAATTTTCTTTGATGTTCTGCTCAAATTTTCCCCTCACTAACTTTCACTCTATCATTTATAATTGGATCTCCTAAAACAATTCCTCTTCCTTATAGAGGGTTTTCAACCTTTCGAACCTCAAGAATTCTATATTCCTCTGAGCCATGGCTGGATATCTATCTATCTATCTATCTATCTTCAGATTAGTAATAAAAGAGTTGATAATATTTGTTTTACAATGATCCGGAAATTCCTTTCAAAAGCACTTCTTGGTGGCTGAGATTTGCAACATTCACATCAGATTTTAGTCTGTGGACACCAGGCTCTTAGCTTCTTTAGGAGGTAAGAACCAACTGAAATAGAGAGATTTGCAGTTTGACCTGGATGCCTGTTGCAGTTTTAGCAAATAAAAAAAGTAATATTAAAAAAAAAAGAAAAAGGTTAATATATTGCTAACCTGCCTGGTTTAGACAGTCCAATCTAATTAAATAGCAGTTATCATCCAGGAGCAGGATGATGAAAACCATACTAGAACTAAGAAAAATAGATACTACACCATCATTTTGGTACTGAATATCTTGGATGACATCAGATGACCAATTTGATAACTTCTGGTCTTCTATCATCTTCACAGACATCTTATCAGCAGTAGAAGACTAAGTTAATAAAAGGGGCATTGTCTCTATGTTATTACAGAAACACCTTAGTTAGATGAGGTGATCTTCCCTGCAGTTTACCTCCTCCAGTCTATTGCATCAGACTTGCAGTGGTTTGCACTGCTGCACTGGACGGGAATCTGCCTTACCTCTCTCCATCTATCCTGCTGCCACACTCTAGTCCAGGTGACCTTCCTGTCTCATATCTCTCCCCTGCACAACTACAATAGCATCCTCTCCAGTCTCCCTGTTTCCACTCTTGCCACCTTCCTACTCATAATCCAATCCAATCAGAATACAGATTGTTTTTATGATTTAAAAACATACATCATATTTCTTATCTGAAATGCTAATAAGCTGCTGCACTGGACCTCTGGCAGTTGAGGTTACAACACTGAAAATCCTCCCAACATTTGAGTAACTTTCCACATTAGGAGCCCCACCTTTCAAAAGTAGAATTGAAAAAGGATTGCCTTCTCAGACCCTCTTGCAGCTGAGGGGACAGATGTTTAACTTAAATTCTACCCATCAAAACACAGCTGTTGAGACATGGTTTGGGACCCGAGCAATATGAGAAAGACCTCCACACAGAGACTGATGCACTGAGAAGCACAGCAGGGAGAGTGCCTGGCTCTCTGAGAGCACATGTGGCAGGACTTCTGGCACTTATACCTAAGCATTGTTGATGTCAAGGTGAAAAGGACGTTTCACTACAGCAGTCTCCAGTAGGTTAGGCGTGGATCCTGATGGCATGGCTCCAGAGCCTGGCTCCTTAGCCTTCCCAAAGTTCTATAAGCAGTGCCACCTTTAGACCTGGGCAAATGAGACTTCTGTCTCAAGCCCTGAGTCTCAGGGACCCCCCCCCCCATGTTTTGAAAGATACCTTTCATTATCACCACAAAAAATTAAGACGAAAATGAAACAAAAAATAATGAGTAACCTCATAATCAAGCATATGTTTGATATACTATATCTTATTTGTACAGGATATGGAAATGTCTGAATACACCTAATTAAACCAGCCGCTTGTCTGGATTAAATGGGATAGTGTCCGAATAGTCCCAGATCCACATACGGTTAAGAATCACAGAAAAAAATGTGCAATATCTTGCACTGTCATCTAAACAGGTAAGTGTTCATAGATTAGATTTATCACTTACTGTTAACTGTCATGCATTGCTTGCAACAAAATATTTGCCTGGGGCCCATAAACCTAGGGGCAGTGCTAACTAAGAGCTACGTAGTGTCTTTTTAATACATTCCTTTTTTGCCTACACTAGCATGAGTGGATTCTGCTGTTGGCAACACAGAATCTAGACTAATCCCTACACTAGAATAAAATCCAAACTCCCTAATGTAGCCCTCAAAGACCACAGAATCTAGTACAAGCTTAAGTTCCCAGATTCTCCTTATCTCAACCATTCATTCAACCATTCATTCATTCATTTAACAAGAGTGCATTAAATGCATACCATGTACCAGGTAATAATCTAGAGAGTGGCAATACAGCAGTGAACAAAACAGACAGCATTTATATTCTTACAAACTTTACATTATAGGGAGAAAGACAGAAAGTGAATGAATGAAAGACTGAATGAAGCAATAAGATAATCAGAGATAACTATTCATAAAAAGATAAGAATAGGACTCATGCTGGGGAGTAATTTAGATGGGGGGTAATAGATGAGAAAGTGACATTGCAGCAAAGAACTGAATGATGGACAGGAATCCGTCATATGAAGAATGTAAGGCAGTGTATTTAGACAGAAGGTGTTCTCTCTGGAAGAGCATAACTACTCCAGATGCCACTGCATTTTCTCAAAATGAATTACTACATTCATCCAAACATATTCACTCTGGCCAAATTTCTGTCCATAGGTCTGTAGACAACATTAGCAACATAGGTGGGCCAGGAAACAGACAAATAGAACATTATCTGGTTACTATGAAAAGAATAAAGCAAGAAAATATGTGACTCTGTCAAGATACAATAAAGCCTGGCAGACGTGCAAAGGAAACATCTTAAAAGGGTCACCATTGTTTAAAATGACAAAGTCCCACTCAACATACTCTGAGAGGTAACACATGGATGTTCAAATAATATTAAGTGGTACAGGTTATTTAGACCTCACTGCTTACAGCCAATTGTTGTGATTCCTCCATTTTGAAAATGAGATTGTTTTGACTTCCTCTCCCACACCTCCTGTTTACTCTCTCCTCTATTTTCTTCCTCTTCCAATACCCTTTCCATTTATCCTGCTTGTACTCACTACCTTTCACTTTCTCTCTCCATTCTTTCATTACCACCCTCCAGTCTCCTCACGGCCTGAGTTATTCTCCTTCCCTTTCCATCTCAACATTTCAAAATATTTGCTCATATCTTTTTCATGGATGAGCTATGAAATAAATACAAAATATCATTACTTATAATGAATATCATGAGAAAAAATAATCAATATAAAACATAAGAGTCAAAAATGCACAACTAAATCCTTCTGTAAAAAATATTTTGATAGAAAAGTCAATACTGCATGAAATATGAAAAGTCAAACTTTAGAAAAATGAGCTTAACAAAACTAATGCTCATAAAAGATGATCCCCTAAAATCTGTCTAACTTGTTATGGACACAAAACTGATCAATGAATCATATCTTCACTGTTAAATTTAAGTGGAAAAGGCATTGATTTTGATGAAAATAATTTCAATAACATGAACATTAGAATGGAAAGAACCGAAAACGTTTTAGCTGGGTCTTACAGAAAGTTGATCAATGAATTAAGTTTGCCAGATGAAAGGGGTTCCCTAAAACTCTTCCTTAAGAAAATTTAATCAATGCTGACAAAATTCTGACTTGAATGTGCTTACTCAAAATGGTGGTCTCTATCTTTTTTTTTTTTTAAACCTGAATGAATTTTAGCAGAAGAATTTAGAGCCCCAGTGTAATATCGTTCCAAAATGTTAGTGAGTCACAACATTGTACATCAACTATATAAATTAAAAAAAAATGGTGGGTTCTCAATGTCCTTAGGATCAAAGTGGGTGAGACAACATGACAGTGGCAAATGTCCTATATCAATCCCAAGAATGGACCTGGAGGTGAGGTAACTGGTTTTAGTCCATAGTAGCAATACTTCGAACCTCAAGGTCCTAAAGCAACCCAGTCTACCAGAATGGCTGTTTTACCAGGTGAAAGTCAAGTCTTGAATACTTGGGAGAACTTTCGTTTTCTTGAGATAGAGACAGACTGGCTGTGGAAACAACTAAATAATTCTACCTGCCATCCTTCCCACCTGGGACTATTCCTATTTCTCATCCACATACTGGGCTATCTACCTTGTTCGCTATTGTCTCTCCAGCACCAGCACTTGTACCTGACACATAGTAGGTGCTAGACAAATATTGACTGAATGGATTAACTACAAGCCTTCAGCTCAATGGTATTTTAAAGAGACAACCCAACCTACCTCTGAAGAATATATAAGAATAAATGATCTGAGTTCAATTCGTGGTGCTACTGCTTGCTAGGTCTATGACTCCAGACTAGTCATTTAACCTCTTGATGTCTCAGTTTCTGTAACTATGAAATGAGGGTAAGAGATCTAATAACTCCATAGGTTTGAGAGGAGTAAATGGGAAAATCTATGTGAAGGGCCTGACACTTTTAAGTAAGAGCTCACCAAATGTTATCTATTAACATTATTATCAATACCATCATCATCTTTGAATAAAACTGACAATAAAAGTCAACTTGCCAGCCTTTTTAAACACTATATTTATGAGAAGCAGATAATAACATGGGAGTAAGTCTCATTTGCCATAACAAATAATTATTTGCTCAGTGGAAAGTACTAATATCTTGAGAATACTAAGGGGTCAGTACAGATTCTGCCCAATCCCTTTAAACTTTTGAAAGCAGCCTCTACATGACCAGTGATCACCGGTTTTTAACAGTAACAAGTGCTACTATAATGATGATCACAAAGAACTATAAAATTCTGAAGTGCCTGTGAAACCAGTATAATAGAAGAGTTAATAAGCTTTAATGTGTCCTAATTATTTAAAACATTGTCATCATTTTCACGAGATCAGTGAGCAGAACACTCTCCTTAGGATCAGAAGTTCTCAGTTCAAGTCCTAGCACCTCTATCTACTAGTAGTGACAATGGACAGACCGTGTACATAACTTCTTTGAATATTTTGCCTAATCTATAAAATAAGAGAAGCAATCCCTTCCTTAAGAAACTCCTTGGGATCTTATGAAGCTCAACTGAGTTGTGCACAGTGGGGGAGAACTGGGAGGACTTCATGCATTATTTCATAAAAGAAGAAAATGGGGTCCAATGAGACATGACTTACTAAATGCCATACTGCTAACATTTTGAGAGGCTGGATCTTGTGAAAAATACTTCCTAAAGAAAATATCTACAAAATTAACCTACTATTTTAAGTAACTCCAAACTAAACTAAGTACTGAACAGAACAAAACATAATTTCTCTTGCCTATTTGAAAAAAAATAAGTTTTTAATTCAAAAAAGGAAGTGCATTATTCTTGCCTTACAACTATGCTGATCAGTGACATACAGGGTGTTCTCAGTGATATTAGACTATAAATATAATGTTTTAAGATAATATGCATAGAGAACAAAACTAGTAACCATAATGATGAAGATAATGCAGTAAGGAGGAGGGCAATAGTGCCAAGGATTAAGGCACTTAAAACAGCATCTTGTTTGATTCTGCCAACAACCATCTCAGGTATCTCATTTTACATATGACAACACAGAGATTCAGAAAGGTTCAGCAACTTGTCAAAGGTGATACAGCTAGAAAGTGACATAGCCACTAGCTTAAACTATCTTGGTCCAATGTCAGAGCAGCTCCATTTTTTTTTTTTTTTTTAACATCTTTACTGGAGTATAATTGCTTTACAATCTTGTTAGTTTCTGCTGTATAACAAAGTGAATCAGCTATACATATACATATATCCCCATATCTCCTCCCTTTTGCATCTCCCTCCCACCCTCCCTATCAAACCCCTCTAGATGGGCACAAAGCACCGAGCTGATCTCCCTGTGCTATGTGGCTGCTTCCCACTAGCTATCTATTTTACATTTGGTAGTCTATACATGTCTGTGCCACTCTCTCACTTCGTCCCAGCTTACCCCTGCCCTTCCCCATGTCCTCAAGTCCTTTCTCTAGGTCTCTGTCTTTATTCCTGTCCTGCCCCTCGGCTCTTCAGAACTACTTTTTTTTTTTTCTTTTTTAGATTCCATATATATGTGTTAGCATATGGTATTTGTTTTTCTCTTTCTGACTTACTTCACTCTGTAGGACAGACTCACTACAAATAACTCAATTTTGTTTCCTTTAATGGGTGAATAATATTCCATTGTATATATGTGTCACATCTTTATCCATTCATCTGTTAGTGGACACTGAGGTTGCTTCCATGTCCTGGCTATTGTAATTAGCGCTGCAATGAACTTTGTGGTACATGACTCTTTTTGAATTATGGTTTTCTCAGGGTACATGCCCAGTAGCTGGATTGCTGGGTCATGTGGTAGTTCTATTTTTAGTTTTGTAATGAACCTCCATACTGTTTTCCATAGTGGCTGTATCAATTTACATTCCCACCAACAGTGCAAGAGGGTACCCTTTTCTCCATACCCTCTCCAGCATTTATTGTTTGTAGATTTTTTAGATGATGGCCATTCTGACAGGTGTGAGGTGATACCTCACTGTAGTTCTGATTTGCATTTCTCTAATGATTAGTGATGTTGAGCATCCTTTCATATGTTTGTTGGCAATCTCTATATCTTCTTTGGAGAAATGTCTGTTTAGGTCTTCTGGCCATTTTTCGATTGGGTTGTTTGTTTTTTTGATATTGAGCTTCATGAGCTGCTTGTAAATTTTGGAGATTAACACCCTGTCAGTTGCTTCGTTTGCAAATATTTTCTCCCATTCTGAGGGTTGTCCTTTAATCTTGTTTATGGTTTCCTTTGCTGTGCAAAAGCTTTGATGTTTCATTATTTGTTTATTTTTATTTCCATTTGTTTATTTGTTTATTTTTATTTCCATTTCTCTAGGAGGTGGGTCAAAAAGGATCTTGCTGTGATTTATTTCACAGAATGTTCTCCTATGCTTTCCTCTAAGAGTCTGATAGTGTCTGGCCTTACATTTAGGTCTTTAATCCATTTTGAGTTTATTTTTGTGTATGATGTTAGGGAGTGTTCTAATTTCATTCTTTTACATGTAGCTGTCCAGTTTTCCCAGCACCACTTATTGAAGAGGCTGCCTTTTCTCCACTGTATATTCTCGCCCCATTTATCAAAGATAAGGACACCATATGTGCGTGGGTTTATGACCAGGCTTTCTATCCTGTTCCATTGATCTATCTTTCTGTTTTTGTGCCAGTACCATACTGTCTTGATTACTGTAGCTTTGTAGTATAGTCTGAAGTCCAGGTGCCTGATTCCTCCAGCTCTGTTTTTCTTTCTCAAGATTGCTTTGGCTATTCGGGGTCTTTTGTGTTTCCATATAAATTGTGAAATTTTTGTTCTAGTTCGTGAAAAATGCCTTGGTAGTTTGATAGGGATTGCATTGAATCTTAGATTGCTTCGGGTAGTACAGTCATTTTCACAATGTTGATTCTTCCAATCTAAGAACATGGTATATCTCTCCACATATTTGTATCATATTTAATTCCTTTCATCAGTGTCTTATAGTTTTCTGCATACAGGTCTTTTGTCTCCTGAGGTAGGCTTATTCCTAGGTATTTTGTTCTTTTTGTTGCAATGGTAAATGGGAGTGTTTCCTTAATTTCTCTTTCAGATTTTTCATCATTAGCGTATAGGAATGCAAGAGATTTCTGTGCATTAATTTTTGTATCCTGCTACTTTACCAAATTCACTGATTAGCTCTAGTAGTTTTCTGGTAGCATCTTTAGGATTCTCTATGTATAGTATCGTGTCATCTGCAAACACTGACAGCTTTACTTCTTTTTCTCCAGTTTCGATTCCCTTTACCTCTTTTTCTTCTCTGATTGCTGTGGCTAAAACTTCCAAAACAATGTTCAATAACAGTGGTGAGAGTGGGAAACCTTGTCTTGTTTCTGATCTTAGTGGAAATGGTTTCAGTTTTTCACCACTGAGGACGATGTTGGCTGTGGGTTTGTCATATATGGCCTTTATTTTGTTGAGGTAAGTTCCCTCTCTGCCTACTTTCTGGAGGGTTTTTATCATAAATGGGTGTTGAATTTTGTTCAAAGCTTTCTCTGCATCTATTGAGATTATCATATGGTTTTAATTCTTCAATTTGTTAATATGGTGTATCATGTTGATTGATTTGCATATATTGAAGAATCCTTGCATTCCTGGGATAAACCCCACTTGTTCATGGTGTATGATCCTTTTAATGTGCTGTTGGATTGCTTGCTAGTATTTTGTTGAGTATTTTTGCACCTATGTTCATCAGTGATATTGGCCTGTAGTTTTCTTTCTTTGTGACATCTCTGTCTGGTCTTGGTATCAGGGTGATGGTGGCCTCATAGAATGAGTTTGGGAGTGTTCCTCCCTCTGCTATATTTTGGAAGACTTTGAGAAGGATAGGTGTTCGCCCTTCTCTAAACGTTTGATAGAATTCACTTGTGAAGCCATCTGGTCCTGGGCTTTTGTTTGTCAGATTTTTAATCACAATTTCAATTTTAGTGCCTGCGACTGGTCTGTTCATACTTTCTAGTTCTTCCTGGTTCAGTCTCGGAGGTTGTGCCTTTCTATGAATTTGCCCATTACTTCCAGGTTGTCCATTTTATTGGCATATAGTTGCTTGTAGTAATCTCTCTTGAGCCTTTGTATTTCTGCCGTGTCAGTTGTTACTTCTCTTTTTTCATTTCTAATTCTGGTGATTTGAGTCTTCTCCCGTTTTTCTTCATGAGTCTGGCTAATGGTCTATTAATTTTGTTTATCTTCTCAATGAAAGAGCTTTTAGTTTTACTGATCTTTGCAATCATTTACTTCATTTCTTTTCCATTTATTTCTGATCTGATCATTATGATTTCTTTCCTTCTGCTAACTTTGGGGATTTTTTGTTCTTATTTCTCTAATTGCTTACGTGTAAGGTTAGGTTGTTTATTTGAGATTTTTCTTGTTTCTTGTGGTAGGACTGTATTGCTATAAACTTCCCTCTTATGACTGCTTTTGCTGCATCCCATAGGTTTTGGGTCATCGTATCTCCATTGTCATTTGTTTCTAGGTTTTTTTTTTATTTCCTCTTTGATTCCTTCAGTGATCTCTTGGTTATCAGTAGTGTATTGTTTAGCCTCCATGTGTTTGTATTTTTTTTACAGATTTTTTTCCTGTAATTGATATCTAGTCTCATAGTGTTGTGGCTGGAAAAGATACTTGATATGATTTCAATTTTTTAAAATTTCCCAGGGCTTGATTTGTGACCCAAGATATGATCTATCCTGGAGAATGTTCCATGAGCACTTGAGAAGAAAGTGTATTCTGTTGTTTTTGGATGGAATGTCCTATAAATATCAATTAAGTCCATCTTGTTTAATGTATCATTTAAAGCTTGCGTTTCCTTATTTGTTGTCATTTGGATGATCTGTCCATTGGTGAAAGTGGGGTGATAAAGTCCCCTACTATGACTGTGTTACTGTCGATTTCCTCTTTTATGGCTTTTAGCATTTGCCTTATGTATTCAGGGGCTCCTATGTTGGGTGCATAAATATTTAAAATTGTTATATCTTCTTCTTGGATTGATACCTTGATCATTATGTAGTGTCCTTCTTTGTCTCTTGTAATAATCTTTATTTTAAAGTCTGTTTTGTCTGATATGAGAAGTGCTACTCCAGCTTTCTTTTGATTTCCATTTGCATGGAATATCTTTTTCCATCCCCTCACTTTCAGTGTGTATGTGTCCCTAGGTATGAAGTGGGTCTCCTGTAGACAGCATATATATGGGTCTTGTTTCTGTATCCATTCAGCCAGTCTATATCTTTTGGTTGGGGTATTCAATTCATTTACATTTAAGGTAGTTATCGATATGTATGTTCTTATTACCATTTTCTTAATTGTTTGGGGTTTGTTCTTGTAAGTCTTTTCCTTCTCTTGTGTTTCACGCCCAGAGAAGTTCCTTTATCATTTGGTGTAAAGCTGGTTTGAAGGTGCTGAATTCTCTTAGCTTTTGCTTGTCTGTAAAGGTTTTAATTTCTCTGTCGAATTTGAATGAGATCCTTGCTGGGTAGAGTAATCTTGGTTGTAGGTTTTTGCCTTTCATCACTTTAAGTATGTCCTTCCACTTCCTTCTGGCTTGCAGAGTTTCTGCTGAAAGATCAGCTGTTAACCGTATGGGGATTCCCTTGTATGTTATTTGCTGTTTTTCCCTTGCTGCTTTTAGTATTTTTTCTTTGCAGTTAATTTTTGATCATTTGATTAATATGTGTCTTGGCGTACTTCTCCTTGGATTATTCCTGTATGGGACTCTCTGCACTTAATGGACTTGACTGACTATTTCCTTTCCCATATTAGGGAAGTTTTCAACTATAATCTCTTCAAATATGTTCTCAGTCCCTTTCTTTTTCTCTTCTTCTTCTAGGACCCCTATAATTGAAATGTTGGTGCCTTTAATGTTGTCCCAGAGGTCTCTGAGACTGTCCTCAATTCTTCTCATTCTGTTTTCTTTATTGTGCTCTGTGGTAGTTCTTTCCACTATTTTATCTTTCAGGTCACTTATCCTTTCTTCTGCCTCAGTTATTCTGCTATGGATTCCTTCTAGAGAATTTTTAATTTCATATATTGTGTTGTTTATCATTATTTCTTTGCTCTTTAGTTCTTCTAGGTCCTTGTTAAACATTTCTTGTATTTTCTCCATTCTATTTCCAAGATTTTGGATCATCTTTACTATCATTATTGAGTTCTTTTTCAGGTAGACCGTCTATTTCCTCTTCATTTGTTTGGTCTGGTGGGATTCTACCTTGCTCCTTCATCTGCTGTGTGTTTTTCTGTTTTCTCATTTTGCTTAACTTACTGTGTTTGGAGTCTTCTTTTTGCAGGCTGCAGGTTCATAGTTCCCGTTGCTTTTGGTGTCTGCCCCCAGTGGCTAAGGTTGGTTCAGTGGGTTGTGTAGGCTTCCTGGTGGAGGGGACTGGTGCCTGTGTCCTGGTGGATGAGGCTGGATCTTGACTTTCTGGTGGGCAGGACCACATCCGGTGGTGTGTTTTGGGGTGTCTGTGACCTTATTATGATTTTACGCAGCCTCTCTGCTAATGGGTGGGGTTGTGTTCCTGTCTTGCTAGTTGTTTGGCATAGGGTGTGTCCAGCACTGTAGCTTGCTGGTCGTTGAGGAGAGCTGGGTCTTACGAGTTGAGATGGAGATCTCTTGGAGAGCTTTGTGCTTTTAATATTATGTGGAGCTGGGAGGTCTTTGCCCGGCCCCCCCCCCCCCCCCCACAGAGGCACAGGCCTTACACCCGGCCAGAGCACCAAGACTCTGTCAGCCAAACAGCATAGAAGATAAGGGAGAAAAAAAAAAAAAGAAGAAAGAAAAAAAGAAAATAAAAAGTTATCAAAATAAATTTTTTTAATTATTAAAAATAAAAAAATTTAAAAGTAATAAACAAACAATAAAAAAGAAAGAGGAGAGCAACCAAACCAAAAAACAAATCCACCATTGATAACAAGCACTAAAAACTATACTAAAAAAAAAGAAGACAGACAGAACCCTTCGAGAAATAGTAAAAGCAAAGCTATACAGACAAAAAGAGAAAAAGGAAAAAATAGAAAAAGGAAATATAAGTATCTATATATAAAACAAAAAAAAGGAAGAGAACCAAATCAATAAACAAATCTACCAATGATAATAAACTCTAAATACTAAACTAAGATAAACATAAAAGCAGAAACAAATTAGATGCAGAAAGAAAACCCCATGTCTACAGTTGCTTCCAAAGTCCACTACCTCAATTTTGGGATGATTCGTTGTCTGTTCAGGTATTCCACAGATTCAGGGTACATCAAGTTGACTGTGGAGATTTAACCCTCTGCTCCTGAGGCTGCTGGGAGAAATTTCCCTTTCTCTTCTTTGTTTGCACAGCTCCTGGGGCTCAGCTTTGGATTTGGCCCTGGCTCTGTGTGTAGGTCACCTGAGGGCGTCTGTTCTTTGCTCAGACAGGACGGGGTTAAAGGAACAGCTGATTAGGGGGCTCTGGTTCACTCAGGCTAGCGGGAGGGAGGGGTACAGAATGCTGGGTGAGCCTGCAGCAGCAGAGGCCGATGTGACATTGCAAAAGTCTGAGGTGCACCATGTGTTCTCCCAGGGAAGTCTTCCCTGTATCACGGGACCCTGGCAGTGGCGGGCTGCACAGGCTCCCAGGAGGGGAGGTGTGGATACTGACCTATGCTTGCACACAGGCTTCTTGGTGGCTGCAGTAGCAGCCTTAGAGTTTCATGCCCATTTCTGGCATCCGTGCTGATAGCCATGGCTTGCACCCATCTCTGGAGCTCGTTTAGGAGGTGTTCTGAATCCCCTCTCCTCGCGCACCAGGAAACAATGGCCTCTTGCCTTGTAGGCAGTTACAGACCTTTTCCCAGACTCCCTCCTGGCTAGCTGTGGCACACTAGCCCCCTTCAGGCTGTGTTCACGCAGGCAACCCCAGTCCGCTCCCTGGGATGTGACCTTTGAAGCCGAAGCCTCAGCTCCCCGCCCCAACCCATGCCAGCGGGTGAGCGGACAAGCCTCTCAGGCTGGTTGGCACCGATCCTCTGTGTGGGAGTCTCTCCACTTTGCCCTCTGCACCCCTATTGCTGCGCTCTCCTCCGTGGCTCCAAAGCTTCCTACCTGCCACCCCCCGTCTCTGCCAATGAAGGGGCTTCCTAATGTGTGGAAACTTTTCCTCCTTCACAGCTCCCTCCCAGAGGTGCAGGTCCTGTCCCTATTCTTTTGTCTCCGTTTTTTTCTTTTTTCTTTTGCCCTACCCAGGTACATGGGGAATTCCTTGTCTTTTGGGAAGTCTGAGGTCTTCTACCAGCGTTCAGTAGGTGTGCTGTAGGAGTTGTTCCACATGTAGATGTATTTCTCATGTATCTGTGGGAAGGAAGGTGATCTCCACATCTTACTCCTCCACCATCTTGAGGGTCTCTTTCCTTTTTTTTTTTTTTTTTGCGGTACACGGGCCTCTCACTGTTGTGGCCTCTCCCGTTGCAGAGCACAGGCTCCGGACGCGCAGGCTCAGCGGCCGTGGCTCACGGGCCCAGCCGCTCCGCGGCATGTGGGATCTTTCCGGACCGGGGCACAAACCCGTGTCCCCTGCATCGGCAGGCAGACTCTCCACCAGGGAAGCCCTCCATTTCTTCTATACCTTTATATATAGTTTGTGGAACACCCAAACAGGCCTGATTACCTGAAGACCACCTTTTCTTAGCCATTCCTCCTGTAGGTACATTTCCCCATTAACTGTAGGCCAAGCAAGAATATGAGCTCAGCTGCTATGTCTTTCTCTCAATTTTCTCATTCTCTTCAGATTCTGTAGTTTCACAAACGAGTATAACTTATTGATCATCAAATCACTGCAGAAGGGTTTGCTGAGTCATCTGGCCAGAGCTGTGCTGTTGGTCTACAGAAACGCCAGCTGCCCTAGCTCCTTGACCTCCCCTCTGTGTGCACAAGGACAGACAAGAGTCTCCATTTCAATGGCCAAATGCCTGGAGTAGGGGAGGTGGAAAAGGCCATCATGGGAGACTTGCCCACTGCAATATTTTGGTGTTTCACTGGCAGGGTTAAAAGTAAAGTCCAAATGAGGGTGCTTTGTTTCCTGCTTTTTCACATAGGGACTACTTTTCCAAGTAAAGAAAATGCTAACCAGAGAAAATAAAGGGACAGACTGTATCATTCTTTACCAACACAAATTGTGTAGCATTGTTCTAATTGAAGCAATATGCTTCTGAGTGTGGAGCAGTGTGTAATAAAGCAACCTATTTTTGTGACTTGGCTTCACCATTGGGCCTTCTCACATAACCTAGGTGGACAGTTGCAACACAGGAAAGAATACTATATAGCCTCATTGTTATGCACCCCCCTTTTTCTACTCTGACTTTAACCCATACAGTGATACTGTGGTCTTTCAGGCCACAGTATAATTATTGTTTGGTGTACATAAAGGTTGGTAAAGAGAAGAAAACTATGGCTTGCAAAAGTAAGCTTTAATATTGACTGAATATAGATAGATATTTTATGATTTAATCCAGAAAATGAAGAAGTAGGAAAAAAATGGTCAGTCCTGAAATTTTATACTATTAAACAGAGCTCAAGGTGAGGGAATTAGAAGACCAAAGGCATAAAGTAAAAAGATTGGCCAGTTGCCCTGTGTAGTAGGGAGGCGATATAAGTTCACAGTACCAGCTATTACTGTTTGCCTCCCAAGTTCTCAGGATCTCGATGACCATTACAGAAGCTACACAGACATTTCCTCCAAGACATCTAAACCCACAACAGCATTCTCAATTCTATGCAATTAATATTTACTTAACTCTCAGTGGTGCCCATCACTGTCCTCAAGACAGGATGCTTTTCCATAGCAACCCTGGTATGAATGGTGATGGAAGTGGTGCCAGATGTCACATCGGGTCCTTGGAAGAAAGTTGCTCTTTCCGAGAACTTTCCGTTAAAGATGATCAATAAATCACAAATTCTTTCTCTTTTCTTTTTTGCATACAAGTAAGGAATATTTATAAGCTTCTACTATTTGCCTGCCACTGTTAATAGTAGGAATACAAATATGAAAGCAATCTATTCTCTTCTGAATTCTTCAATTGCTTATAGCCTCTCCTACATGCTGTCTAAAGTACAGTTCAGTGGAAACTATTCTGTTCCTCCTTTTGGGTCCTCTTTATGAAAAACCTGGGGAAAATTACTGTATGGTATGGGAACCAAGAAAAACTGTTGGAAACTGTACTTCTAAAAAATTGGTTTACATTCATATTGTGGACACTCTGAACCACATAACTGACCAGCTTCGCCTTTCTTGTGATGCTTAGGGACAAATGGTGGCCCACCAAACACCAGAAGAAAAGTCATTATGGTTTGAGTTTTCTGAATCTTATATCGGGACCATTTTATTGCCCTTTATTTCCTCTTCTACTTTCTTCCTTTTCTCCTTTCTCTATCCTTTAAGTGTATCTTGTTATTTTATTTTATGTGTCTATATAAGCTGACTTTAATTTCTAGGACATAATGGGGTCTGAAAAAATAATCAAACAGTTCTTTCCCCAAACTCTATTTCAAGAGGCTCTCATTACAAAGGAATTATTTATCTTTGGATGGTGAAAGCAGAAATAACCAAGTGACAAGGAGACTATACAGATCACACTTCCAACAGCTGTCCATGAAGACATGAAGCAACAGATGTCAGGAAACCGTGAAGTAGCCACATTGTCACATCCTACGTAGTGGAGCCAGGGCCCATTTCAGGGAAGCATTCTGATGTTTCCCAGATTTTAAAATAAAAGTGATTAAGTAATCTTTAAATTTAAACTCTAAACTTTTCAGTGTGTACTCATCTGCTCAATCTAGCTTATTTTGTTCATTGACTATTTCCGGCCTCTATGGCCAGTAAAATCATCAGTATGGAAGGTGCAACTAAGCCTTACAAACATAAAAAGAAACTGATTTTGCACCTGCATATTAAATTGAATTTTTGGAGCTTTTTCCATCTATTATTTTAATTGATTTTTCTTAGTGGATTACAGAAGCCCAGATAAACAACACTGTAAAAATAATTTTTGAAAAGACTTCATAATAAAGAATAATTAGTACAAAAATTAAGAATTATAAAAAGTTTCAAAATATTTATTCATTCACCAAATATTTATTGCACACCTATATAGGCTATACCCTCAGAATAAAGTAAAAAACAAAGTATGTTTTGTTTTTGCTTTCATAGAATCTACTCTTTGGGGGAAGAGAAACATTAAACAATACTTCATACTAATTAATGTATAATTTCCCAATATGATCTAAATATTGTAAAGAGAAAATGCTAACTCCAGATATTCCAGATATCTATTAATTTGTAACAAATCACCTCAAATCATGTAAAACAACAACCACTCTGTTATGCTCGTGATTTTATGGATCAGGATTTGAGCAGAGCACATTATGGACAGCTATTCCCTGCCCCACAATGGTTCAGGCCTCAGCTAGGGTATCTTGAACAGCTGGAAAAGACTGGGACAATGAGATTGGGGCCTTATGCTTGTGGCCTTAGATCTTCTCTACATCACATCAGCAGGGGATTAAATGTTCAAGATGGCTTTTTTACCCCTGTTTGTCACCTGGCCTGAGATTACTGGTTCTATGCAATTTTTCATGTGACTCACATGGGCTTCCTCACAGCATTCAGTATCAAATTTCTTAGATGGAAATTGGCTTCCCTGAGAGTAAGAGTTCTCTGAGGAAAGACATGAAAACTACCAATCTTTCAAGGCCTAGGCCCACATATTGGCAAGGTGTCACTTTCACCATATTCCATTCATCAAACAGTCACAGTGACCATTAAGATTCAAGGCGAAGAGTCACAGACCCTACCTATTGTTAGGTAGAGTGTCAAAGGTTTCTCCAGATCAAACAAACTGGAAATAATAGAAGAGCAGTTGCTAAGTGCTGAGAGGAAAAAGTTGTCAAGTTATAATTCTATACCCAATTAAACTATCATATTTCAGGCAAATACTAAGAGCATACTGACAGAACTACTAAAGAATATTCATCAGGAAGAAAAAATTGAACACAGAATTAAGGTTTAAGATGAAAAACAATTAAGAGACAGAAAATGTGAGTAATAAAGCATTGGCTGCATCGGTCAATATTTATAAAAATGATTAATTGGAATGCTATAAAAATAAGGCAGAACTAAAATATGACATAATATACAAGATAAATGGACACAGAAAGATCTTTAGAAGGCTAAGATACTTGTACTTTTTTGAAGTGTAAAAACACTGATTCATTTTAAAGTTTGCTAAGTAAAAGATGCCTGTTAAATTTAAAAAGTAACCACCAGAAGAATGAAAATATAATGTATAACTCTTAAACTAATACAATGGGGGAGAGGCGGCAACTTGATCAAGTAATATAAGACAGAACAGTTTTTTAAAAAATAAAAAGACATGATAAATAAGATGACAGAAAGAAATCAAAATAAATTAGTAACCACAGTAAATGTACAGATAAAACTCACTATTTAAATATAAAGTCTTAAATTAAAAATTTAAAGTCCAGCTATATGCTGTTCACTAAAGACACTTCTAAAAACATAAAAGACTGACTGAAAATAAGGGGATTAAAAACGATACCAGGAAAATATTATGCAAATGTTATATGATATAAGTATTTTAATATCAGACAAAATAAGTTTTGTAAGAAACATAATTAGTAATAAAGGAGACTCATTACATATTAATTTCCAAAAGTAGGCATTTTGAACTTCTATAGACCAAGTATTATGGACTTAAATTAGAAAAAGTGAAAATGGGCAGAATTACTAGTAGAAATTAACAAGCATAATCGTAATATAATGTCTTGATACATCTTCCTTAATAATTGCTAAATCAAATATAAAAATATAGCATCATTGTTTTCTTGCTTTGTAATAGACTGTCATAAACTTTGGCACTTAAAATAACAGCCATTTATTATCTCACCATTCTGTAGGTGAGAATTCTGTATTCTCTGCTCAGGGTCTCACAAGACTGAAATCAAGGTGTCAACTGGGCTGCATTCTCATCTGGAGCTTAGGGACCTATTCCAAGCTCACTCAGTTAGTTGGCAGAATCTAGTCCCTTATGGCTAGAGGACTGAGGTCCCTGTTTTCTTGTAGTTTATTAGGAAGGGATTGCTCTCAGCTCCTAGAGATCAAGTTCGAGTACTAGCCACTTCCCTTTTGATTAATGAATCAACTCATTAGTAACCTAATCAAGAGAGTGCAATCTTATCACAAGGTCTACTCACACTCAAGAGGAAGTTGTTTAAAACAGAGGCTTGGAGTCTTTGGGCCATCCTAAGATTCTACTTGCCACGTGAATTAATTATACATAAGATTTGAGCAAACAGTAAATTTGAATTGATGAACATTAATAGAACACTGTGTCCAACAGCTATAAATCTGCCAAAGTTTACCACGTATAAAAGCACAAAGCAAAACTCAATAAATACTAAAGAATCTAATCACTACAAAAGAATGGTGTATAGCCATATTTAAAGCTATATTTAATTAAGTTATCAATATCAAAAGTACTTTAAAATAATATTTTAAATAACATAAACATACAGAGCTAATTCATGGTTCAAGGAGGAAATCATGCTTGAAGTTAAAAAATACTTGAAATAATGAAAATTGAAATTTTGCATAATAAAAGTGGTGGGATACAGCAAAAACTGGACTAAATGAAAATTTATGGCATTACGTGTCTATAATAGGAAAGAAGAAACCAAGATTTCGACTTAAGAAAGAAAAAGAACAGAATACCAAAGAAAGAAGGAATAAAATAATAATGAAAACAGAAAGTAATAAAAGACAAAGAAACTATAGAGATCAACAAAATTAAACAGAAATTAAAAGGTGAGCATAGTCAGATTATGTTCACATTATAGATTGTTCTTAATCATAATACTAGAAAATATAAACATATTGAGACTGTCAATATATTTGAAAAATTAGAGAAAATAAATATTTTTAAGTATAACAAACTGGCTCAGGAGATTAAAACCTTAATAGACTCATAATTTTCTAAAAAGTTGAATAAGTAATATAAAACGTCTATCTACCAAAAAAA
The DNA here is from genome assembly GCF_000442215.2 of Lipotes vexillifer. Classification (NCBI taxonomy): domain Eukaryota; kingdom Metazoa; phylum Chordata; class Mammalia; order Artiodactyla; family Lipotidae; genus Lipotes; species Lipotes vexillifer. The sequence goes on along the minus strand of NW_006791012.1, from coordinate 8,628,058 downwards.
ACCCCAAAACACTAGACCTAGATATTTTATAGATCTACTATGTCTATTCTTTGAAAATAGATACTGCCGAATGTACTCATGTTCTTCCAGAAAACAGATAAAGACCCCCTGCTCTGCAACTCACTTGGTAACCTCAAAAAAAAAAAAAAAAAAAAAAAAAAAAAAAACTAAGGTGATATGAGTAAAGAAAACAGAGGACAATGTCAAATATGAAAATAAAAATCTATAAATTGATGTGAACACTATAAATAAAATATTAGCAAACTGAAGTCAGGAAAGTAAAAATTAAAAAAAATACATCACTGTAAACTTTGGATAAGCAAGAATGGTTAACATCAGAAAATCTATATACCAGAAATACAGTTCTGATGTACCTGAAATAACTGGGAAATACAAATTTCAAAGATGCTACTAAATCTAACAAAAGTTATGTAAGACTCTCATAAAGAATATTACCTAAATGTGCTGAAAATCATAAAGCATTTCATTAAATGAAAATATATACTATGTTCAGGGATGGGTAGACTCAGTAACATAAAATGCCAATTCTTCACAAATTAATCCAAAAAGGTAAAACAATTCCAATTCCAATCCTACTAGGTTATTTTTTGAAACATGGCAAGTCGATCCTAAAGTTTATATAAAAGAGCAAAAGATAATAACTAACTTTGACAATTTTTGAGAAAAAAGATCAAGTATCAAAATATCAAGACTTATTTTCCCGTATAGCAGTAGTAGTAACACAACTGCACAGTTTTAAGTGCGTTTCTGTCTCATATAATGTCCCAAGGGTTTTATAATAATTTGAAAACTTAATTGCCAGAACCATTTGTTAATTACCACTACTAATTTCATTTTACAGATAGGAAACTGAAGCACAGAGAGACTAAACAGTGTGCACAAGGTCATACACTAGGAATATGGTAGAGATGAGATTCAAACACAGGTAGTTAACCTTTGAACATACCCTGCTATCCTCAGTATGATAACTGACAGCATGTTTTGGAGCACAGATAAACAAAAACACAAGGAGAACCAAATAGAGACATCAGAAACGGAACAAAACTCTTATGAAAAATCAGTATATAACAGAGGTGCCATTACAATCAGTGGGGAGAGAATGAGCTATTCAATAGATGGTAGGGAAAAATTATATATCTGTATGGAAACAAATGAAGTTGGATCCCAGCTTAATATCATACATGAATATAGAGCCATGTATATGAAAAGTTTTAATGTATAAATTAAAATATTAAAACTTTTAGAAGAGCATGTAAGATAAAATCTTACGGCCTCAGGGTAAGGAAGAATTTCTTAAACAAGACATAACAAACATAAATTATAAAATAAAATAAAACATAAAAAAGTAAAAAAGAGGGACTTGCCTGGCAGTCCAGTGGTTAAGACTCCAAGCTTCCACTGCAAGGGGCACAGGTTCTGGGAACTAAGATCCTGCATGCCACACGGCGCAGCCAGAAAAAAAAAAAAAAGTAAAAAGATAAACCACAGACTGGATAATGGCACCTGTATCAAGTAACCAAAAATTTTTGGTAGATAGAATTCAAAGAACCTTTATGAATCAACTTTTTAAAAAACAAAGATAAATCACCTAAAGAAAAATGGGCAAAAGATATGAACAGGCAATGACAGAAGGCAAATCTAAAAGTCCAGTAAAACTAAAACATGATATTCTACTGTACTATCGATTAGAAACATGCATGGCAAAACAACAATGGAACAATTTTTACCCATCAGAAGGGCAAAGATGAAAAGAAAATCCAGTAATACTAAGTATTGGTGAGAATGTGAACTGACAGCTTTCATATATTTACTACAGTGGGAGTATAAACTGGCACACATACCCAGTATGGCATCATACGGTAAATGGGACACTGCACAGAGTAGCTTATGATAAGCTTTAGCATACCGAACTTTATCAAAATGGAAAATTATCAAATTACGACGCTGAGTAAAAATCACAAGTTGCCGAGTAATACATGTAGTATATTTATATAATAATATATACAACTATATCATGCTTATGAAATCACATATATGTATAAACTTATAAAAACAAAACAAAATAAAACAAACCAAGCACGGAGAGATTAAATACCAAATCAAGATCATTATGACCTCTGGGAAGGGGAGAATGGAATGAGAAAAAAGAATTATTCAAGGGGTTTCAACTGTATTTGAAATGCTTATTTATCTAAAATATAGATATGAAACAAATATGGAAAAATGTTAAGAACTGACAAAGCTGGTTGGTGAGCACACAGATGCATATTATATTATTCTGTATACTGCTCCATTTGCTTCAATTGTTTCATAGTATAGAAAAACAATTGTTTCAAATGATATACATAAAATTGGGTTACTTAATGGGAAACAATCATTTGCAAGGTACATTTAAGTGGAAAAAAGATGCAAGCACATTAGTTTTTAGGAAAATGGGGAATTCTGCCTAAATACAGCTTTTTCTACAATGGGCTCATAAAATGAAAATATATTTATCTGTCTGGAAACTAACTAGATAATTTTAAAATGTCACTAATAAGAAGTGTTCTATTTGGGATTATTCCAAATTAGTGAATTACTGCAATTAAAGTAAGTTACTTATTCTTTTTTTAAAAAGTGAACTAGAATCTTAAATTAGGTTGAGATAAGTTTTTAAGGGTAAAATGGCTGGGAAGATTTTTCTCTTTCTTGCCTGTGGTTGGATATAGCTAACTCTTGGCAGTCTTATTTCATTCAACAAATGTGTTTTGAGAACTTACTTTATGCCAGGGCCAAAACAAACAAGTTCCTTACTTTCTTGGGGACTTTCTAGTAAGAAAGATATCAATTATCAGGTGTGTGTGTGTGTGTGTGTGTGTGTGTGTGTGTGTGTGTGTGTGTGTATACATATACATATATATATATATATATATATATCAATTAGTTTTAAGTGCTGTGAAAAAAATTAAGTGGCATCAGGTACGTGGTGATGGGAATGATTTAGGTGGGTGGTCAGGAGAGACCTCCCCCAGGAGCTGAGATCAGACGATAAGGAGCAAAACATGCAAAAATCTGGCCAGAAAAGCCACCAGACCTTTCTCCCAGAACTGAGATATGTACTTATATTCATAAATTCCCATATGTCTTTATGTCATTGAATTACACCTTCTCTTTTAAGACTACGTTTCGTAAAGAAATAAGGATTTTTATCTTGATTAGAATTTCTGCCTGCTTGAAGAGGATTCCAGAACAACACAGCAGCCTTGAGATGTTGAGTTAGGAGCATTAAAGGCTAGGATCTAAGCATTGATCTCAAAGTTCATGAGATTCAATTTTTGAGCCATTAGAGTAGCTTACAAATAGATTGACTGCCATCCCTTCCTCTAACCCCTAAAGACACATTCTCTGACCCCCTTTTCTGCTTTATTCTTGTGCTCCTGAGCATTTCTGACTCCCATACTATTGTTTATTTTCTGTCATCTCCACTATTATATAAGCTCCCTAAGGGCAAGGGGACTTATATTTTGCCTCTCTTGTTCACTACTAGTATAGTACCTACGCATAGTAAGTGCTCAATAAATATTTATTGTTTGAATGATTAATGTTAAAACATTGAACACCAAGGGTCTAATTCTATGCCCTAAATTGTGCCCCAATTGTAAGTTACCTAATTATCTTTCTTACTAATCATATTATAAGCAATTCTAGAACTGAAACTATGCTTTGTGGCACATCTGTATTCCCCCATTATGCCTAAACCAGTACTGGGTATACTGAGGTTCTCAAAAAATAGTAATTGTTCAAATGACTGCTTTCCAGGGCTACGCTGCCTAAGGAAAGGGGAATGGTGAAAATGACATATTAACCTGAGGACTTATAGTCCTTACAAATCTATAATAGATATTAAAGACATGCTCATGAGTTAGAGAAGAAAAGAAACTATTTCACTTAGTACTTGCAGTCAATGCACAGAAATGAAACTTTCAAACAGGAAACTTACTTAGGCTTTTGATAAAAGAAAAAGTTATTCCATTAGTAATCCAAATAACACTGTTGTAACTACAAATCAGTGTTCACACAGAGTCTGTATTGTGTCCAAAGAGGTTTTGAGGGTGTCATTGTTGAAAAATAGAAGCTAATGGATGAAATGAAAGAAAATATGAACCACAGAAAGAGGAATATTAACTACTTCTGACCAATGAAGATTTGCCTTATGTGTCAACTCGCTGCTTTGTTTTGTTTGCTTAGTATCTAGAACAGCTCACAAATTTATATAGCGCTTATTAAACAGTCAGTGTTCAACGGGGCTGGCCCAAGTACAAATTTCATGATCATACTTTAGGGACATCTAAAGACCCACTTGTCTGGACTTCTCCTATGTTGACATACCACTGATTTGAAATTTTCAGAATAACTACGTCTCTCAGTTAAGGCTTTGCCTCCCGGAAGTCATAATGCAATGAGAGCATACTGCCTAGAAACTGCTACATGTTAACCTTCTAACTCCTAATGGATTTTTCAATTCCTAACCAAGATCAAAACCCTACATGGTTGGAAGGGAGTGCAGATAACTTTGGTACGGCAGGTGGAGAGAAGAGAAATAGCCTCAGGCAATATTTTCCAAATGAGGTTGCATAAACCACCTACATCAGAATTGCCAAGGGATGTTTGTTTGAAATACAGATTCCCACACTCCATCCCAGACCCACTGACTCAGGATCTTTAAGGGTGCATATTAAGGCACACTGAAGTTTGATAATTGACGTTCTAAGGAAAGGAGAAGGCAGGGTCTGGCATCATCCCCAGATGAACACTATTGGGAGCACAGCACGCAGGGCACTAACAAACCCCAGGAAACTGGGGTAAAAAAATGGGTGGAGAAATGAGACATCACCCTAAAGTGGGTATGTAATATAGATGAGCTGGGTCAAACCACACCACAACTAAGACACAGTATCTAAGTGCTGCCACCAAAGAAATTGATAATGCAATCACTGAAGTGACATTGTAGCAACATCAGCAACAAGGCACCTGGTTGTCAGGGCAAGGTATGTGGCAAAATGTTGCCGCAGTAATTCAGGGTCAACAGACCTTTTTCCACTAAGGGCCAATAGTGCACGTTTTAGGCTTTGTGGGCTACGTGGTCTCTTTCGCAACTGCTCACCTCCACCTACTGTTGTAGCATGAAAGCAGCCACAGATGATACATAAACAAAGGGGCATGCCTGTGTTCAATAAAACTTTATTTATGATAACAGGCAGGATGGCCTGCAGGCTGTAGTTTGCCAACCTCTGCTGTAGTTTATCTTAGGAAAAGAAAAATGTAACCACTCTTTTGCTTCTATTCTAACCTGAAATTGTGCGCTTCTGTGGATGTGTGAGAGTGTGTTTGTGCTTTATGTATTCTCTATATTTATATATAAACGGGAAGAAAGCATATCAAAATCACATCAATAATGACTGATTATGAATTTTTTTGTGTTTTTCCCTGTATTTTCTAAACTTTCCAATACTTTCTACATGTAGGTATTTTTAATTTTTCTTTTCTAATCAGAAATATATATATATATATATATATATATATTTTTTTTTTTTTTTTTTTTTTTTA
>NW_006791012.1:8611770-8622435 GCF_000442215.2 Lipotes vexillifer | reverse complement strand
TTAATAAAGAAGAAAACCAGCTAGCTCACATGTTCCCTGAGCCCCAGCAGAAAAGCTCTGCCGGGAGTTTATAACACCTTTTGGGTTGAAAACAATCCAGCCCCCAGCGCTTGCAGATAACTACAAACTCACTCAAATCCTGCTCATTCGTGCAAGCAAAAGAGGAGCAGAAAGGATGGGGGCAATTCAGCAGTTAACTGCACAAGCTTTACCCAATGATCCTAATTTCCATGATTTTAATAATAATGCGTGAAACCCAAAGTGTTAAGTTGCACTTTCTACCTCAGCAAAACGGAGTGATAATTGTGCAGAGAATAATTTTATGGGTGAATTGTGCCCTGTATTGTAAAAGATTAGAATAAAGTGCTCTAATACACAATGTCTTAGCAGGTGCAGGCACTTACCTGAGCAATTAAAATCTTCTTAATATACAAATCACAGCCAATGAGACTGCTGGCAGGACAGAATAGATCTTTCAGGACACAATGTGTTTGTCTCAAACAGGTTTTTTTTTTTTTTTTCCCACCCTGGCTTTATTTATTTATTTTTGCTAGCAATCATTTGTAGATCTTTTATTTGAAAAAGAAAATTGACCAAACATAGATAATTTGCTCCAAATATACCCAAGCACATTCATTCTCTTACAAATCCATTCAGACCACAAAAAAGCTATTAAATACTTACTATGTATGAGGCACTGTGCTGGGTGCCGAATAGGCTATTTTGGGACCAATTATAATCATCTTCCCCACAACAGAGGGAAGCACTTCTAGATGCTGGCTACAAGTTGTCAGGCTGGTGAAAACCGGTCATTTAGAGTCCTTTGCAGGTTGTTGGCATTCTATCCAACTGGTTAAATTCGTGGTCTTAGGACCATGTGCCCGAGATGCTGGACCAGCACGACAGAGAGGCAACCCTCTGGAGTTAATGGTGCAAGTGAGATGTTAAATAGGAAGCAAGTTAATGCAGGCACCAGTTCCTCTCCTCTCTCATCTCTTCAGCACAGTCCAAGCTGGCTTTTGCCTCTGTCATCCATAGAGACTACTCTTGAAAGGTCACCTATGACTTCCGTGTTACTAAATCCAGTGGCCAATTATCGGCAGAATTTGACAGGAAGTCATTCGTTCTGCCTCAATATCCATTATTCCTTGACATTCAAAATACCACACATCTAGCTGTTTGTTTCTTCCAAGTCAATGTGACTGGCTGGTCTTCCTGACCTCTACTAAGTACCCCAGGGTTTAGTCCTGGTTCCTCTTTTCATTCTACTACTCACTCTCTCAGTGAGCTGTAGTCCTATGGTTTTCAATTTGAATTCTATGTTGATGATTCCCCAATTTATACCTTCAGCCCAGACTTGTCTCCCAAAGTCCAGACTCATATATCCAAGAGTTTACTGACATCTCCACGTGGATGTCAAAGAGCTGTCTCAAACATAAAACGTCTCAAACTGATCTTACTCACAAAACTTGCATCAACCATGGCCTCTTCCATCTCAGTTTACTGCAGTTTCATCATTTCAGTGGCTCAGGGAGAAAACTTGGGAGTCATCCTTGACCTTCCTTTTCTCTTCTGCCTCACACTCAATCCATCAGGAAATCCCGTTGGCTCTACTTCCAAAATGTATATGGATCAAATTCCTTCTGACCACCCCCACTGCCTCCTCAATGTCTAAACCCCAATCATCTCTCAACTGGACAGCTGCCACAGCCTCTGGCAATAATCCTGGAAATCAAGGGAGTATGATGAGTATCTCATCTCTGGTTCATTTTGATGGTGCAGAGCTCAGTTCAGGCTACCCTCAAAAGGTTTTAGAGAACATGTTAACCACAGTGGAGTTCTGATAGGCAGAGAAAATAAAACTGAACAGTTTGGCCTCTTAAAACACTAGAAGATTTACAGGAAGTTTTTAAAACTCGCTTAAGCGACGCTTCGTCAATGCCACAATAAGTCATTCTTTGACATGCTGCTGGGGCTCATTTGTTAATTTTTTAAGAGAGAAGAAAAAAGTAAAAGGTTATCCAGATTGCATGAATCAGCCTGTCTGTATGTCTGGGGGTAAATCTGTTTTGTTTAAAAATATTATTGGCAAGGAAAGGATGACCACAAATATGTTCTTTCTCCTGGGGCAATTCTGGCTTCTTCACATCGACACGATGACCACCACTACGGGTGGGCACAAAAACATTTTGCTGTGAAAATCAGGGTCGTCTGGTTGTGTGAAGACACTGCCTGAGCCTGAGGAGTAGATCGTGGGCGGCTTGTACACTCCCCAGACCATCTCTAGGGGTGGTGAGGATATCATGATCATTGTGACATCCAAGGGTCAACACACGTGTTCAGCAAAATGCCTTTCACCTTTGCAAATGGGTATCCAGGCAACTGGAACAGACACCTATCCTCTGAGGTAAGGCCTAGGACTTGGCCATTTAAAAAATAAACCCGGCAATTTTGACGCAGGTTGTCTATAAACTGCATATTGAAAAACTGATGTGGGTGAACAGCAAAGGATTGGGTTTTAGCAGTCCAGAGCTCAAGTTCAACCACGGTCACCAATTCACTAAGTCACCCTGGCAAAGCCTTTTTTTTTTACCATTCTGAGCATTTGTTTTTATATCTGTAAGAAGGAATAATGAGATCTCAGCACACATTACTTTCTTGTTAGGCAGCTCTGGTGAAATAACATGAAAATGCTTTGAAACCCCAAAGAACTATACAAATCTAAGCGACCATTATTATTTCTTTTAAACACATTGTCTTGTTTTCATTGTTTCCAGTCTGATTTCTGGTGAAATTTTTTATTTATGGGCCAGTTTTATATGCATGACCTTACTGAAGCTTTTGTAGAGTGAAAAATGCATCCTGATAATTACAGGAACCACTCCAGAGTTAGAGATGAGTTTTATTTTATATATTTCACAAGAAAGAAGTGAGGAAATTGACATCTCCCCCACTTTATCAAAAGTACGTGATGAGCCTTGTTATCACATACAAAGTAATTAAAACCAAGAAAGAATAAATGTGACCCCCCAAAAATCCATCACATAGCAAGTTAGATGATTTTGGTGAAGTGTAAAACTGTACATCCACTTCTGTAGGAAAAGTCTCATGAATTATGAATCAACCCCACAGTGCAGAGATTAAAATGTGGTTGCTTCTCCTTAGGTCATGAGAGGGAGAAGCTGGTGCGGAGATTTCTCCTGCTTTAGCAGGTGGCAGTGTAGCTGGAGACAGGGTGGGCACTGATGCCACTCCCCATACATGTGGCCCACCGCTGTGTTCCCCTGCAGCCGTGGTGGATATTCTCAAGGACCTACATCTCACTGCTTCTCTGACTGAGGGCTCTCTCTGGTCTGGGGGAACTTGGTCAGACCTTAGGCAGAGCAGCACCAAACCCAATCAATGAGAAATGGGAGTTAGAGAAGGAATACCCTTAGGTTCTTCATAACTAGATGAGATAATTCTAAGGCGCACCAACCCTCAAAGGATTGGAGCCCCAATTCCCCACAGTGGCAAACTGCTTATTACTATACCCTGTACTGACTCCCCTAACCTTTTCTGACTTGCCCTAAAATCTCAGGTGTGCTTCCTGGAATCAGCTCCCAAATAAACTACCTGCACCCAAGTCCTCTGTCTCAGGGTTTGCTTTTGAGGAAATCCAAACTAATGCAACGGGCTTTGGAATCAGATAAATTCTAATCCTTGTTTTAATCACTCGGTAGTCGTCTGGCCTTAAGCAAGTTACTTAATCATGCTGAACTTCAGTTTCCTTCTCTGCAAAATACAGGTGATAGTAACTACGCCAACTTCATACAAGGGTTATAAAGATTAAATAAGATCTAAAACAAATAGTATAGAACCTGGTATTTGATAAGGGCTCTATAAATAATAGCCTGCTAGGAAGGCATTCCAAACAACCATAAGACACCATTCACTCCTGTCAGACTAGAAGAAAATTACAAATCCAGACAATGCTAAGTGTTGGTACGGTTATGGGAAAATGGGAATGCTCATATTCTGTTGCTGGGAGGAGAAGCTGTTATAATTATTTGGATAAACAATTTGAAAATACATAGTTAGGTTGAAAATATGCTATGACCCAGTTAATTCCCATTCTGAGAATATGGCTTAGAGATTTCTCATACTGTGCTCCAGAAAACACCTGTAAGAATATTCATGGCAGTACTGTTCATTACTCTAAAAAAAAAAAAAATAGAAATAACCCAAATTCTTTCAGTAGGGGAAAGGATAAATGAATGGTGGTATAATTATACAATGGAGTACTATGCAGCAGATAAAATGAACAGATTATTTCTATATTTATCAAAACATGTTAACACTATAATGCAGAGTGAAATAAAGCAGGTTACGGAACATCACAACGATATGAAGTGTTTTACGTATGCGAACTTTTCAAACTACACAATTTAATTGTACATGTTAGTTATAGATCCCTAACTTATAAGTAAAAATCAAAAACACAGGTTGAGAGAACGCACTTAATTTCATTAAAATGCTGATCACTGGGGACAGATGATAGGGGATTGGTGGCTTAAACAACAGAAATTTATTTTCTCACAATTCTGGAGGCTAGAAGTCTGGGGTCAAGTTGTCAGCAGGGTTTGTTTCTTCTGAGGCCTTTTTCCTTGACTTGTAGATGGCCATCTTCTCCCTATGTCTCGCCATGGTCTTCAGTCTATACCTGTCTATGTCTTAATTTTCTCTTCCTGTATTACTTTAATTTATCTTAATTACCTCTTTAAAGACCCTGTCTTTAAATACAGTCATATTCTGAGGTACCAGGGGTTAGAACTTCAACATATGAATATGCGTGACAGCACAACTCAGCCCATAGCATTTACCAAAAAGAGAGAATAAAATGTCCCACGTAAGTAGTTGGTAAAGACCAATGGGGCGAAAAGGTACAATGAATACAGAATTTTGTAATTACCAAAGTAACGGAGGCTACTCAGAACAAAATACTATGTATGTAGTTCAGGACAGCTCAACATTCAATTAGGCAGGAGCTACTGCTCTGACCCTCTGTAGTAAACAAAGAGAGAAGAGCACCACCACATGCCGTGATGGAACCACAGAAAAATAATGGTCAGTCCTTTCTGCTAAGGTGCTTCTGGCCAAGTAGTCACCTGTACATCCAGATTACAATTATGCAACTAATTGTGGGTTGGTTGGTTTATATTTGGGTACAGTCTCCTTCACAATGAATTTGAGTCCGTTCTGAAAACACGTGGTGGCAATTTGAAGCTGTGTCCTGCCACCCAAGCTGTACGAGGCCATCACATTTTCCATTCCTGCCTCTTCCTTGTCTCTGACCATGTTGATGTTGTTCTGATATTCTGCCAGCTAAAGCCAAGCACCCCACAAAGCAGATCAATTCCCTGGTGAAGGCTGCTGAAATTCAAATATATGTGTTTATCAGTTGATTTTTACATTTCTCCCTCCAAAATGGCTCACAGTTCTCAAGCCCCCAAAGGTGTAAGGGGCTATTGTAAATCTGGCCTGTTTGTGCTAAAAAAATAAAAAACCACATCAGAATGGGCACCAAGAAGCTCTCAACTCTGGCTTCCCTGTGTGTCTATTCTTAGCCTGACTATGACCCTCCTCAAAGGAGGCACCCAGCAGCATCAGGGAAATGCCTGCACCTCCCACTCTGGCTGCACTAAAGCTCCCTCTCCTTGATGCCAGAGACCTGTCACCTTGTATTTCTTCTCATCCAAACAGAGTACATGGTCCCCCTCAAGGATCAGAATGCAGCCCATCAGGGCACTTAGAAACTGGAAAACAAACCCAGCCTTGAGAAGCTAGACATTCATGTCAGTATACTCTCCCCAGATCTATGCACGGTTCTGAACATGGTCACGCGACTTGTCTTCTTGATTCACCTGCAGGGAGCTTTCTTCTCCCAGTTGCATCCCTGTCTGAACTCCAAAGTGATGTCTTTACTTTCCTTGGGGATTTCCACTTGATTTCCAAATAAAGGAAAGAGAATGGCAGGGCCAAAGGGACTTGCACCATTTAGCTGCACCGGCTCCCACCACCCTCTCTGCTCTATGACCCAGCCAGCGCTTATGATGCATTGTCCCATCACCTTCACCATTTATAGCACAAAAGCTATTTAGCCAGTGCCTGCAACCCTTCAGCCTGCAGTGCCTTGACAGCAGAGGTTATAGGAGAAAAAAAAAAAAAAGAGAGAGAGAGGGAGAGGGGGAGAGAGAGAGAAGGGGGGTAAAAAGGTACAAACTTCCAGTTATGGAGAGAGAGAGAGAGAGAGAGAGAGAGAGAGAACAATGTGCAATCGGCGCTGCATTAGAGATGGAAAAAGTACTTAAAGCCTGCAACATTCATCAAGACTGAATACATAAATGCCACATTTTGAATAAGCGAAGCAAAAGACAATGACAAAGGAAAGGCGCATTGCTTCAGGAATCTCTATCATTTTCATTTGCTGCTGTCAGGAACCTGTTTTTTGCCTCTCACTCTATCAACCATTATAGCATTAATGAAGTAACCTCACATAGTTATTGACTGGCTTGTCAGAGGCCCTGCCTGATCCCTTAATAGAAACCATTGGTCTTCAGTTAAAAATGGGGTGAGCTGGGAGGTGCTGTGGGCATGTGCTGAATTTCAAGTGCACTCCTGAGGTTATCAAAAGCCATGAAATGCAAATTATTATATTTTTTAAACACACAGATTTCATGCAACTGAGCATATAAAATTGACTAATATTGTACTTTATGCACACCTTATAATGTTTTCAAATATGCTCTGCATATGTTCTTCTCCCAGAAAGTTGTGGGTGGTATTTGAGTAAGCAGAGGTAGGCCTAGTTGATTTTGTTCTTGAGTTCTCTCCTGCTTGCTGTAAGCTGGTACTTCTACCGAACATAGAGACATGCTGATCCACTGTCTACTCAAACACCACCATCAGTCTTTTGTGTGAATTTCAGTCTCAGATCAAAATCATTTTTCTTTTGTGATTTTCTTTCCCCATCTAAAGTATCCAAATCTTTAAACCAGTATATCATTTACTAGCAACTGCAGACTGGCAGGAAGTCTAAGGAATAAATTCTTGTCCCAGAAGGCAGTAAATTGGAAAAATAATCCTAGATGTAGAGTGTTTAATTCCAGTACCACAATACCACAGAGCAGATATGTTAAAACATAAGCACAGTAAGACAGAAAATGGTAAAAAATAAAATAAAAAGTCAAGGACAAAAAACTTGGAAAGTTGGTTATATTTCTGAATCAGGAGGAGCAAAGACAATGACTACAGGGTCAAGCTTGAAGGTGTCTTCAAAGAGACACTGATAAGAATGCATAGCTCGCTTTGTTTTTTGGGCACATAGCATGCTGGCTTCATATTGGTATTTAATTGGCTCATTCTCCCAGTATAATGCTTTGACCTTTTCTCAGCTTCTCTGGGGAGGAAATGTGGTGTCTATGTCTGCTGCATTATGGTTCCCCCAAACTGGCTCTCTCTGACAGTAGATTACGTGCATTTCCTACCTTTGGGATCATCCAAAAACTAAGAACAAGAAGCTCAAAAATTTCTTCCCTGCATATTTTACACTCAAACACCTTGCTGCTTCCCTTTGCCCTCAGCTCCTCAGCTCAACTGCTTCCTCACATGGATAGTCTGTAGTCTCACTGAAATACACTACATTTTCTCATTTAGAAGTGAAATTAAAGACCTAGGACTAAGCCACCATATAAATATTGATGGTTCAACTTCCAAAGGTTCAAAGTAGTTGAGAAATATTGACCGGCTCCCATCTTTAGTCCATTACATTCAAGCAACTATTTCATTAACCTGGATAAAGAATGAAAATGCATTTCCTTCTAAGCCATTTGTTCTCTTTTAGATTAGACCCAAATTATTCAAGAAAAATATATTTCTTGCAGTTTCTTTCATATGTCCACAAAGCCAACAAATCCCCACATTGTCAGCGTGCAAACTACTCTTGACCTCAGGCATTAATGGTGAGCATTCATTGACTGCATTAGAAAGATATTTATCATGAGGTAGAGAGTACTGATCCAGATGTGAACAAAGGTTACAAACTTTTTAAAGGTATAAGCTCAAATCAAAAATAGAAACGTATCACTCACTCATAGCTACTTTCAAATTTCTATTACATTTCTTGCATGTTAACAAACATATAAAAATAAACTCATAACTTTAAAACTGGAAGCCACCTTCATGTCATTTTAATTCAGTGTTCTCATGCTACTCATGAAGAAAATAGTCCCAAATAAGATAAGTGACTTGTTCAAGGTCACATAATAAGTCACAGACATCTATGCATTCATTTATTCAACATACATTTATTTGAGCACATCCTACACATGAGGCACTGGAGTAAAACCTGGAGACATAAAAATTATACATACTTGGTCCCTAATCTCAGGGAGCTTATGGAATTGTGGGGAACCACAGACTGTCAAATGATCTGTGATAAGGGCTCTAACAGAAGTAGAGAGATAGTAGCAACCTGAGAGGGGAACAATCATAGGAGGCTGCCAGACAAAGGAATATTTAAGCTGAGTCTTGAAAGATAAAATGGATTTAAGCATATGAAGATAACAGAGATGGAAAGAAGAGCTTACTCTTAGGTATTAGGCCAAGAACATGACATGTGTGAGAACTCGCAGGTGAGAGGTAAGATGGTGCACCAGAGAAACAAATTACGATCATGCAGACTGGAGGGTGGGCTATGAAGTGAGAGGAGACTGGAAAGCTGGAGGAGGCCACGTCATGAAAGGCCTGTGGATGGAGGTAACAACTTTGAACTTCCTCCTTAGGGCATTCTGAAGTCATTTACAGTATTAAACAGAGGAGTGAGCAAATCAAATTTAAAATTTATAAGATCAATCTGGCTAGCACTTGAAGGAGAAAAGTACAAGGCTGGAGAAAGGGAGACCACTTAAAACTAAAACGAGGTGAGAGATGAAGATGTGGACAATAGCAGTGGGGATATTGAAGAGATATACAGCAGTAAATCTGACAGACCCTGGTGATGCAGTGGGAGGAGGTAAGGAAGAAAGAGGAGGGAAGCATGCTTTCCACATTTCTGGTTGGGGCAAATGAACACTTGATAGTTTCATTCGCTGTCATAGCAATAGGTGGAGATCACTTTTCCATAAAAGAAAATGATGAGTTCTACTTAGGTTAAATACTTAATGGTCATTCAGGTCATCAAGTGAATAAATATGGCAAAAATCTAAAGCAAGAATGGAATGTGGGCCTGCAGATCCCCCATCCAGTGCTTTTTCTCTGTAACCGTGTGAATGATTCCTTCTTGTCTAAAAGGCTGAGTGGTCAAAGCAACTTTTTACAAAGTAAATAATAAACAATTTTGAGACACAGTAGAGAGTCTGCACTTAGACTTCTCAGTTCTCACTAGGTTTTATAGTCTCAAAAGTTATGGTACAATTTTCACCTAGTCCATTATTAGTTATAAAAGAAAACACAGAGATAATCATCCTACATTTCATGCATTTACCACATTATAGCTCACAAAGAACTTTCACAAATGTGAGTTACCACATTTAATCTCCCAAAGGAAATGTCCTTTGCATTGTTTCCAGTCATTGCCATGACACAGATTGTCACAACTTCTAGTGAAATGTCCATGTCAACCCTATGACATTGCTTGAATACTCAGATCCACAGCCAGCTGCCCTCTGGAATTCGCTCTACACATGCTCATCTGTTAATAAGGGAACTGAATTAGAATATCCTCAAGGTCCCTTTCAGCTTTAAGTTTCTATGATTCCAAGCCTGAGGTCTAGGGTTCTAGGACATTGAATTTTTACTACATGATTTGTAAATTAGAGACACACATAAGGAAGAAAAAGAAATGCAGACCATGTTAGAAAACTCCAAGAGGGAAGTGTCAGCAGGAGGAAAGAGCTTCAGTGGAGAATCACTGAGATGGTGAGACCTCTTAGCTGGCAAAGCGTTAAGAAAGTCATGGGAAATAAGGGGAGTTGGGCACGTCATTTAAGCATCGTGTTGACTCAGATCCATGCAACGAACACTCCTGTTTCCCCAACTTAATGTGCAGGAGTAGATTCCTAGGCCGAATCAAAAATCACAAAGGGAATAACTGTATTTTCGTCTTATCACCATTAAGAAGCGGTAAGCTCTTCTTTTTCTTGTTTTTCATGGTGACGAACTGCAGTAACTAAGAGCAAGGAGTCAAAGGCTGTAGAAGAGGCAGAGAGAGGAAAAGGTGTTTGTTATTTTATCAAATCATGGGTCCTGTATATAATCTTTTTTAAACAGACATACCCACACACAACCTGCACACCCATCACACATACATATGTATCTATATATGTCCACATGCTCCCCATGCAAATGCGTGTGCATACACCCCTCACACACATGCACACGCCCACAATGACACATGTGCATACAAGTGGCCATACACATACTGGCAGCACATTTCCTCTTTGCTTGGGCTGCACAGCCACCCTGCCCCTCATGCTTCCTTCCAATGGACTGGCCACTAGAAAGACACTGTGGTTTGATCTGGGAAACAGCAGCTGAAGCTTCTAGCAGTGTGGTCTCCCAAGCTATACTTCTCTTGTTGATTTTTCTTAATGTGCTATCAGCATGATATTGCCAAGTGCTCTTTCC
>NW_006791012.1:8608498-8611639 GCF_000442215.2 Lipotes vexillifer | reverse complement strand
GTGCTCTTTCCCTCTAATGACAATATTGCCCACAGCTCTCTTCTTCAAAGGAGTAGAGAAATGAGTGGGCCACATAGTGTTCTGCTCAAGCCCATAGTTTCTGCTTTTTAAAATGTGTTCAATGAGAGGACTTGTCATTTGTAGAAAGGAACAAAAAAGTCAAGGGCACATTTAGATTTTCCATACTAATTAGATGCTTATTCCCAGGGAAGCATTTGGGTTTTCAATCAAATCTCCAAAGTTTGTTGGTCTCCTGGATTAAACAAGTCCCCTTCTCCCCAACCAGGCTCTGCTTTTGTTTCATTATGTAGATCTGACCTTTACCTCACAGAGGTGTTGGCACTGAGAAGACACAATGAGAACTTTCTCCCCTACTAAACTGCCGAACTCAAGATGGCTCCCATGGAGAGCCACTGCTACCACAAGGCTCCTCTGAGCCTTGCACATACTTCTCTGGCTGCCCTGGGGTACTGATGCTCATGAACGCCTTCTCTGGTGAGCCTCAAGATTTTTCTAGCCAAAACCGCCTAGGCCAAACCAGAATACCTCCAAGCAAAATAGAAAAGTAAATCAAATTCCCAATGGCATCCTGAGACCTGAGAGTGTCATAATGTCTCAAGCTTCCGCACTTCATACAATCTTCGGCATATTTTAAGCATGCAAATGGGCCATCGTTTCTTCTTGGTCTTTCTTTTATTTTATTTTTAAGGACTCAGGAGCGGCAAAATAATTAGAATTCACTGAACTCAGTAGGGCATCAATTTATACTCTTACGAGGGGGTCAAAGTGCAGGATGCTGCCCTGCCAGAAACTTTTTTTACAGTCTGGAATATCCAAATGTATCAAGAATTGAATCCCCACGCTGGGTTATTTGAAACTCCAATAGACACACCACTATGGGGAAATTACTTAATCTGCTTCAAGATTTATCGCTATTGTGCTCCATTCATCAGGTTAAAATAGAATACCTCAGAGAGGCCTCAGCAGGTCAGGAGTCTAATTCGCACTGCAAGTATTTCACAGCACATTACAAAGTTTCGGACACAGCCTTTAATCCTCAAAATCATTAAAGCCTACCTTTGCACTGATATGCATATAAAAACATTCTGCCAAATGAATCTGCTTTACATTGCCCTCAAAATACTGCTGCAACACAGAAAAGAGTAGGAGTCTGAAACATTCTCTGGTTCACAGGGGTAAAGTTTATCAAAAGGTGAAAGAGAGTTTGTGTAAAGCAAAAAAAGGAACTGTTGTGTTGGATTAAGATTAAATGTACGCTGTCAAAAAAAATAGATTTTTCACCTGTCAGGCAGTCATTTTTACAAATGTATGATATGGGTACTGATTAGTGAAAATGCCCTTTCTTATGTGAATTGTAATATGACCCTTTGCTTCCTTGCCCTTCATCTTAGAGCTCCCCCTTTTGTGGGACTCACTTATATGCTGTTTCAGTTTCTAGGAAAAAGGTTAAGAGGTACATTCAGTGCAAAGTAGGACTGATCTTTCAAAATCATCAAGTGGGCTTACAGTGAAAGAGGAAAGCAATGCCCAGCAAAAACAAAGAAACTTCTGCACCGTGTGGAGGCTGTCAGTACATAAGGCACCAAATTCCATTTTCATATAAGAAACACATGAGAACTGGCTCTCCTGACACTCGCGCTGACATTTCTCTGAAATTCTTATGACTTTGTCATCAACCCACATATTTTCAAAACAAATTGTCTCGTGTTTGTTTGCTTTAAAAACAAGATGCCATTGTCCTAGATGAAAATGCGACTTTATAGTAAAAATGTCAGCCTGAAAACACAAGCAAGGAAAAAAAAACTGAGAGGAAAATAAAAAATAGAGTCTAAGTAGCCTTTTCTACAGGCATGAATATTGGTGATTAAAAGTGATTTCAAAAACTATGGCAAATATATTCTTATCTCTCATAAGAATACTGGATGAATAACGATAGGACGTTTAAAAGCAATTTGTTTTTATGACACTTTTTTGTGAACTTGCAGAAATTAGTGACAACAACAACAAAATCAAGGGCTATTGACATCTCATAGCTGAAAAGCATAAGCTGGCATCATTTTGCAACCTTGTTTTCCTTGGTAACATGCAGAGTAAAAATAAAATATATCTGTTGGCAGTTGAGAAATGGCAGGGTGACTTCTGGGAATTGTATTATAGATTATTCACCAAATGAATTGTTTCTCTTTACTAAGATGTAAAACTGTAGACCTCAGGAAAAGCAATGCAGATGTAACCGAAAACCATAAGGCAACCCCACCTCCATCCCACCACTTTTTCAAGTAGGCTGTGCTAAGCTGCAATTTTCCTATGTCTGTTTGGACAGAATCAATGACTCATGTCAAAAAGCTGCCTTTCTACTCTTTTCAGAAAGTCAGACTTGGAAAGTGATCAAATTAAGATAAGACCACACAATCTATTTTATATTTCTTAAGAAAATACATATGAAAAAAATTTAAGTGCAAAATCAGGTCATAGAATCTCACTCATTTGCTTAATGATAAGTAGAAAATATAAGCAGCAAGTATGTGACAACTTTTATTGGATATTTTTCAGCCCCAAACAATGAGTCCTAGAATTCAGCTCCTAAACAGAAGCTTTCTGAGATAGACTCTGAAGGAATGGAAAGAAGGATGACTGAGGGCAGGAAAACTCATTCTAGAACCAGATCTCCTTCAAGGCACCAGTGAGCCCAGTACTACTTATCGCAGCCAAGTTTCCTCAGTTCTTACTGAAAGATTAGCCATGTCTATGGCCTCATCCAGCTGGAACAGTCTAATTTGCATAAGTCATAGCAATTGTAACAGACTTAATTAAACTTGCCTGTCACGTTTTATTTCAGTTGTCTTCATAACTGATTTCTGAACAGTCAGTGATCAAATTATATTCAGTGTTGGTCAGAGATTTTCAGTGGCCAAGAACACAGCTGTGACTATTGACAATCTTGATCTAGATGTCACTGTCCCTTATTTCTGTATAGATGTATATTGCTATTAGAACCTCTGTGCATTCTTAGGAGTGGAGGTACAATCACCTGTACTCCGTCTTTCTGCAGCAATAAATGCCCTGATGCTGGTTGCTTTGCCATTAACACTTGGGAAGTTAAGAAGGTTAGTAGTTAGG
>NW_006791012.1:8603719-8608358 GCF_000442215.2 Lipotes vexillifer | reverse complement strand
GTAGTAAGGGAAAGAGGCCACAAAAATAGGCAGTGCTAAAAACTAAAATAAGCCCAGAAGCTTAAGGAAATAAGAGGAGAAAACAAAATATGATACAAGAACTCTGAAGAATTAGGGAGTAGTCTATATAGATAAAAGGAATGGATTTAAAACAAAAAGTGTTGCTAATGAAACGTGTGTGGGGCTAACAGTAGGAAGACAGTAATTTTCAAAAATAATAACACCTGGCGAAGGGGAACAAATTAAAAGTGATGATTACCATATATGATAACATGTATTCATCAAACGTCTGTCCTCTCAGGTAGCCATTTCCTACAGATGGTTCCATCCCTGCTGCCTACAGAATGAAGAAAGGAGTGGCTCCATTCAAATAGAGGATTATTTAGCAGTTGTTTGAATCCAGGGGCCTATGAAGTCATTTTAAGTCATATTTTTGCTTTTTTTTTTAATTAAAAAGGCTTAAACTCTCCCCTCATCACTTGTGGGCTGAATTGGTTTGATTCAGAGAGGCAGTTATATATAAGAGCAACCACTCTCTATTGAATTAGGGGATCTCTCATGCAACACATCTCACCAATTACAAGGTAAGGATGCAATTCTATGATTTATCATACATTATGCTGTTAAGTAACATAACATTATATATACAATTTGTACCTATCTCTCTGCAGATTAGAGAGGTGGCACATGAAGAGAGGATCATTAAACACAGAGCAAGGGCAAGGGCCAAGCTCTTCTCTTTAACAAGCTGCTCCAAGTACCACCTCTCTAATCCATGGAGAGGAAATAATAAATTGTTCCAGTAGTTTATTCCAAATGGTGCTCTTTGGGGCTGTGGGTTTTATTAAAACAAAGAGATGCAGGAAAAAAAAAAAACACATCATTTCTATGTGCGAAAACAACAACTTTGGATTTATTGGGATGATTTCTCTCATTCCAAAGGTGATGGGATTCTTCACATTTGCACGAATATGGATGTGTGTGTAGATGCACATCATACTCGTGGATGCAAATCCATATCCCACACGAGCAGAGTGAATATTGACATTCTAACTTAAATAAAGACAAATTATAGAAATTTGATGCTCAGATGATATCATTTAGGCATTGCATTAGACCACTGCTATCCACTAAAAATATAATGCAAGCCATGTATGTAATTGTACATAGTAACTACACTTTTAAAGTATAAAGAAACAGGTGAAATTAATTTAATATTTTATTTAACCAGATACATACAAAATACTATCGTTCTAACATGTAAGCAAAATACAAACTATCAGTGAGCTATTTTGCATGATTTTCTTTATGCTACATCCTTGAAAGTTGCTATGTATTTTACAACTAAAGCACATTCATTTCAAACTACGCATTTCTAGAGATCAGTAGGCACATGTGGCTTGTGGCTACCATATCAGATAGCACAGCATTAGAACTATGTATATCTTCTGTGACTCCACGGTCTCCATTATGGCTTTTCTGCTTTGTTTGGAGAAGGGTGTATTTTTCAGCCACTTTACCCAAATAAGCAGAAGTTCTCATAAGTACAAAATGGATGGAATGGTATTTCACTACACTGAGTATAACTCTTTTCAATTCCACTGAGATCTAGGCTCCTGCTGCTGAAAAGGTGAGTTCTTTAACCTCTATCTGCTTTGTCCATATTTCCTTTCTAAGGTCAATAAATGTGGACATAAATATCAACCTTCACAGACAGCCCAGACTACTCTTATTGGAATATCCTATTTGTAATATTCTTTTCTCTATAAGGCTTCTGTACCACCACTTCCAGCCTTATTAAACTCAATTAGACTTTCTTTTGCCCTGACTACACCCCCTTAATAACAGGAAAATTGTATAATCCGCTTGAATGGCAGTACAATGAGGTAGGCAAAGATATAAGGACACTGTTAGGCTGCCTCATAAACCCTAGCTTGTCATGGGACAAGTCATTGATTTCTATTGGCAATCTCATTGTAATTTCAGACTGTAATTTGAATTCATTCTTTGCTCCTCTCTGAGGTAAACAATGGGCCAAAGAGTAGAAATGGGCTAAAGTGAAAACACAGTAATTACTCTCAGAAATAATTGGGTAACCTGACTTGTTTGATATCTGAGAAAGCATAGGTTAGCTGGGCCCTGCATAACACCTGAACTCATTGCCCCCCAAATTAGTATCCGTCTCTGGACCTTGGAAAAAGCAATTCAACTGTGACTAGAGTTAGATAACTAGTCAAGGGAAAGGTGAAAGGCAAGTCATTTGGGGAAGAGAGGAGAAACAGAAGTCCATTACTTCTATATTAACCTCGCTCATTGTACTCATTAAGATATATAACGGTCATACATATATGATTGTATGTTTGTTGGAAAGACCATGAGTTTGGTTGAGTCAGACAGATTTGTTCTAAACTGCGGCCCTACCAGTTATTTGTCATGTGGTACTGGCAAGTTTCTGTGAACCTTAGTTTTCTCATCTGCAGTAATGGCTCATCATGACGTTTGCCCAGCTGCAGTGGCCTGAAATATGTAGTGCTCCCAAGATCATCGTACACTCAGTCATCTATGAGCTTGGGAAGAACATGGCTCAAAGTTGGTTTAGGAATCAGGCATATGGTAACAATGAGAGAAAGGTAGTCTGTTTTTTTTCTTTTTAAAGGTTCTACACAGCTCCATATTACTTAGTTTCTAGCACTACTGCCTTGCCGGCAAAACCCCATTCCAGGAAGCTAGCCTACATATTTTAGACAGTCAGTCAAAAGTTCTTTGTGAGGCTATGTCTAGTGTTTGGACTAAGTTCCTCCAGTGTGGAGTCAGTGCAGATGGTGGGATGGTGGCAGTATTCATGTAAATTCTATCAGGAAGGGGCCACAATAATTTCTTCATCTGTACTCCCTAAGTCTTTTGTGTTCACTAGACTATGACTGGAAGCCAGGGTTATTGTCACTTCCATTGTCTGTCCCAGTGCTGATGTATGACTGTCCTTCAGAGCTCTCATATACTGGTATATATAATTAGATGAGAGAGGGAGGGAGGGAGGGAGAGGGAGAGGGAGAGGGAGAGGGAGAGGGGGAGGGGGAGAGGGAGGAGGAGAGAGAGAGAGAGAGAGAGAGAGAGAGAGAGAGAGAGAGAGAGAGAGAGAAGGGAGAGAGACAGAGAGGGAGGAAGGGAGGGAGGGAGAGGGAGAGAGAGGAATAAATGTATATATGTAAAACATATATACAGCATTTTCCGTGCCGCTTTTTCTGATCCTCATAGCAGCCCTGTGAAGTAAGTTCCAAATTGTCCCCATTCTAGGCTTCTGATGGGTTAAGGTTGTCCAGTTTGCATCGCAACCCAACTCCTGCCCCTTAGACTAACAGCTCCCATTTACTCATTTATGGGCCTCTGTTGGTCTGTGACAAAATTTTAAGTGATCCAAAGACAAGGCCCGTGCCTTTCTGCTGATAGTTTTTTTCTTGAGAAAAACTCTCCTTAAGTCTAATATTATGTTATTTCTATGTTTTAATCATCTTTGAAAGTCTTTTATAGTCATGAAGTGATGTCAATAGATAAAAGGAACCTTTTTAAAGCTCTTGGAAAACCAAAATGTTGACAAACTTGTGTCCCTTATTAAAAAGAAGAAAATGGAAGGAAGGAAGGAAGGGAGGGAGGGAGGAAAGGGAGAAAGGAAGAGAGAAATGTTTTTACTAATCAGTGAAAGCAAAAATCTGGGAACCACAAGGTTAGGTAAAATGTGCTATATGGTCCTTTTGCTTAGGTATTCTATTTTCTTTGGGGAAAATAAGGCCAAGACAGAAAACAATCAAAGAATCATTGGACAAAAAAAGTAATAAAGTATTCCAGCTGAAGGGAATCACAGGGGTAGACCAATAAAGACTGTGACATCAGAGAAACAAGTGATATGCAAGGTTCCAGACCTGAAAGAACATATTATAAAAACCCAATGGGGGAAAAAAATTAAAACACTTCAGAAAAACTCTTATGTAGCACTCATCATCAACAACATCAAAGGCTTGACCTGAGAAATGATAAGGAATAAATAAGTCCTCGCTATGGACTAGATGTTATGTATCCCCAAAATTCATATGTTGAAACCTAATCCCCAACATGATGGTATTTGTAAGTGGGGACTTTGGGAGATGATGAGGTCATGGGGGAGAAACCCTGAGGGTGGGATTAGTGCCCTTATAAAAGAGACCTCAGAGAGCTCCCTCACTACTTCTGCTATGTGAGAACACAACAAGAAGTCAGCTATTTATGAACCGGGAGAGGGCTATCAAAGACACCAAATCTGCCAGCAACTTAATCTTGAACTTCCAGTCTCCAGAACTGTGAGGAATAAATGTTTGCTATTTAATTTTTGTATAGCAGCCCGAATGGACACAAACAGTCCACTTGTCTGGGCATCAAGAGAATGTGGACCACACCAAACTCTGAGACCATTTTGCATGTTGTCTAATAAGTTCTTAGAGTCTCAAAAACTTAGTTTCTTTTTCTGTGACATGGGGAGGGATGAACGAACATATAGATATTAGAGACATCTTCCAGCTCTAAGATCTCTTACTGTAATGATAATAATCATTATCATTGAGATTATTATCCCATTTTATTTATGAGATCACTGAGACCAGGAGAGTCA
>NW_006791012.1:8582859-8603709 GCF_000442215.2 Lipotes vexillifer | reverse complement strand
GAAAGAGTGACCTGCCCAGGGCCTTGAAGTCAGCTAAGTGGCAGAGGTGGAATCTGAACCCAAGTTTGCCCTCTCTTGATTCCATCAAGTCGCCTCACTAGTCTACTGTGTCATGAAACCTTTATCGGAAACCCAATTTTATAAAGAAAGGAATGGCTAAACTATTTAAAAATTTTTCATATTTCATAGACTACCGTAAGTATGAAAGAAACACTCTGGAACTACCAGCAAAACCCCCTGTGACCCAGAAAACACCTCACCATCACATGCCCAGTATGCAATGAGGTAATCTTACCAACATTGCACCTGATGGAATTTTTTCTTTCGAGATGGATTTTTATTCAAAGCTTGGTCATCATAACATGATATTCAGACTTGAGTCAGACTTGAAATTCCTAAACTAATGAAATCATTAATATTTGCTATAATATGTCCATTTGTAATTAAACAAAGCAGAAATCCTGCCCAGGCCTGTCTCCTCATTCTCTTCCACAGGCTTAACAAGAGAGACGAAAAAATCATTATGACTAATACTGCTGGATTTGATCACTGTCTTCTCTTTTCTTCGCCATGTGAATGCCCAGTCCCAGTCAGACACCACAGTGGCAGGGGAACTACAGGCCACCACAAATGGTGTGACAACTGTAGGGATGATCCACTGCCAAGGCAGTGGTGACAGAAAAATGCAGGGCATTTGCGTCCACGGGTCCACGTCAGCAAAGTCCTCAGAGGTAGGGAGAGGAGGGTGAAGCAGACTGAGCGGGCTTGAGAGTTTTCCAAACCTGACCCCTTATTTCCCCCACCTCCAGCTCTAAACTGTGAAGTGCTTCCCTGATGTCACTGTTTCTGATTTCTAGCCTGGTTTTTGCCAGTGGCTAAAGTGGTGGCCTGCATGACCTCACCAATTTTGCATCCCTTGCATCCTATCCCAGCTCCCTTCATTGGGCTATAGACTGGAAGTGGGTGGGTAGCTTGGGCAGGAGCACAGAGCAGTCCCCCAGGGCTCCCTGGGACTTTCCTCTCACAAAACCAGAGCAAAAGCAACATGGCTACGGGCAGTGCCAAGAAGCCGCAGGCAGAACAGGAAACAAAGAGGGTCGTTTTTTTGAGGCCAAGAAGATTTTGATTAAAGCACTTCTCAGGTTTCTCTCAGCCTGTGGCCTGAGGTCAGCACACAGATCTTAGTCTCTTAGTCCTGGCAAAAAGCAGGTGGTCAGGAAGAGTTCTTGCCCTGAGAAGACCCTGGGCTAACTCCTGACTTCATGGTGGTCCTTATTTTCCTATAGCTCCTTTCCAATTGTCAGAGATCATATTAGTGCAGTTGTGAAGGTTTCACATAAGGATGAACAGAAGGGTTGTTACTGGCTAGTGAGAGGAGAGACATTTCCCATCCAAAGGAGAAAAACAATCCTCTCCTAATGAATAACGCTGGGGTTGAGGAAGGAGGGAGTGATGCTCGCGCTCGCCCTCTCTCTCTCTCTCTCTCTCTCTCTCTCTCTCTCGTCTCTCGGTCGCTCAGTCTTGCTCTCTCAAGTTAAAATCACAGAGCAAAAGGCAGAAGAAAATAGCAGTGTGTTCCCATGTTGAAGTTTGTCCTAAGGTGAATCTGTAAAGAGTTCACCGTCATGTATGCGGACAGATCGTCCCTATTTCCCAAACCAAGGACACACACAGAAGGTCAGTATTGAGACACATTACAGGATTTTGCGGCACAGGGTGATTCCATTATGGTTAAGCCTTTTCTCAGCATCCCCTGTCCTCATACCCCCTCAAGCCACCATTAAAACCTCAGCATTGTATCACCTCCTAATGGAAGTGAGACCCACAGTTGACTGGGGAGTGGAGTGAGGGTAAAGATATGAGAATACACCTGGTAATGATCAAAAGGAGAGAACGCTAAGGAGCTCACAGATCCTGAGAGAGGCGGGGTCCAATTTGTGCCAGTGTGGTCAAGTCACCAAGAGGCCAAACAAAAGGTCCTCACTTGGAAATGAAATGCTACGCTTTCCCAGAAAATAAATTAAACAAACACAGTGACCCCTTAGGTTTGATATCATCGCATTAATAGTAATAACAATAATAAAGCTGACATCGACTCATAACCTGTAATTTGTAATATTTAGCTCCACGCTTCATATCTGTATAAACGTTAAAGCATGTTTTTCATTAATACCAATACAAACTGGATTTGTTTTTCTGCCTCTAATTGATCCCGCCCTCCACTCCTGATTAACTCTTCCTCTCCCTCACTTTTGCAGGTACTTCCTTGTTCAGTGTTGAGTCAAAAATCTAGGCTGTCCTTCCTGGAGGGCCCTTGAATCCCACTTAACCTGGCTGGTGTGATGTGCTCTGCAGGAGGGAAGCAATGAAGCAGAACAGGGATGATCACAAATTGAGAACTGTTCTTCCAAATAATGGGAAGGGGGAAATTAGACAAAGTGCCTTTTCCATCATCTCCCCAATTCCTGTCCAATTTTGCATAAGGAATCCCTGGGACTTGTGAAAGGTATATTCTCTCTGCATTTTGCAGAATGACCTCTAAGGAGGTCACTGTCACTCCCAAGGCCTGTGTGCCCTGGCAGGACTGGCCACTCCAGACCAGCCACAGGCAGACGGCAGACTGCTCTGTGGAGTGTAAGGAAGGTTGCCGGGTTGGCCAGGAGCTACTCTCATCCAGTAGCTGTGTGTTCTGGAACCGACCTGGAGACATTAACACAAAGGCCTGCCAATAAGCTAACATATAACATATGAGATATGTTTGCATATCTTATACACATTGAAGGGAGAGACAAATGCCTGGTGGGAAAAAAAAGAAAGAAAGAAAGATGAACTCAGCTATCAAGCAGCTATAAAATGTTTTGCTCTCTTCCCTATTTCGAAAGCTTCCATAGTATAAATAGTGGTCAAAAGTTCAGTGAACTGTCTTGTAGTGTGGGGTTCCATTCAAACGGGGCTATTGTCTGCGAGTCTCCTGACACCATATCTAATTTCCAAAATGAATATGCTTTAATTTTCCTTCTTCATGCATTGTGCTTTTTCCCCATTTAAAACAGCAACAGCCTCTGGCAGTAAAGGACATCACATTTCTGCGCGAGATGAAGCTTTTTTCCCCCGTATGCAGGGGAATGGCATGGGTCACGGGAGAAAAAATATATGCAAAAAACAGCACACCCCACTGACCCTGGTATATTTTACATTACAATTTTGCCATTTCCAATATAGGTTCATTTTGCAATGGACCATATCAACCATATTTCAGGGTTTAAAAAAAAGCGGGGGGGGGGGAGTGGTAGGCAAGGCATTGTCTGCATACAGTATGTCCTAGTACAATGACCCAGTTGTCTGATTAGGGTGTAGTGTCACCTACAGAGAACATACACGGACACGGACACAGCTCTAACTGCTCAGTGCAGGGTACATTTGCAAAACAGATACCAAGTGTGGACCCTGCCAATTAAAAGAAGCATTAAGGGACTTCTTGGTGAATGTGGCCAAGAACAGCTAACTATTTTTAATGACATGAATGTCATATTCAACGTCTCTAAGTTCACTTGAAAGCACCAATGTTCCACTGCCTTATTGGGAAAGACCACAAATAGAAACTGGGCATCTTAGAGATCTTAATACCTCTACTTACACATATATATTTACATATATTTGTGTGTGTGCGTGTCTGTGTGTGTGTGTGTGTGTGTGTCTCAAAAGGTCTAGAATATATAGAGATATATATTCTACATATAGAATCCTGCGGCTATAAAGAAAGTTGTCTGTCTGAGATTGTAAATGATGTTTCACAGTACTCTGAGGCTTGGAGGAGTGTAAAATGTATGCCCAGGGCAATTGTAATAAAAAGATGCTAGAATCAGAAACTTATTTAAAGAATTTAGAATCAGAAACTTATTTAAGTCATCTTTTTCTAACTCAGGTATCTCCTAGAACTTAGCAGTTAAATAAGATGTTTTATATGATAATCTTAAATTTTGACGTGTACAAATTATTTAACATAGATATCTATAAAGATGGTACATGGGTTTTTTCCTTGCTGGGTCACTTCCTATCATGAATAATTACTCTCGCATTAACATATTTTCTATTAGTCAAGCCCTATTCAGTCAATCAATCGATCAATCAGCAAGTATTTTTTGAATAAGATATAGGAGTTGTGAAAGGGATATGAAGCATGGCCACTGCCTCCAAAACACCTACAGTTCAGCAGATGAAATCAAATGAATAGGCTTGAAATCCCTTGACAGTAAGCACTGGAATTTGAAACACCAGATACATATTTGGTACTTGATTTAAACTGGGCTGTACTGGCAATAAGATGTATAAAGTTGATAAATTAGTGCTGTCCAGAGTAGTCAAAGAAGGCTTGATGAAAGAGGTGGCACTTCATCTGGACACTGAAAGATGGACAAGACAATGAGAAAAGGAAATGATGGGGAAAGGAGGGTAGTTTGGACAGGGAGAGTCACAAACACAAAGACACACAGGCCAAGAACTTGTGATTCCCTTCTTAACTGCCATGAGCATATCTGTGCTTCATACAGGTACACAGTGCTCATAATAATGGCCTTCTCTTGGGGGAAAAAAAGAAAAAAATCAATGATCAGCAATACAGACTCAGTGTCCTAGAAACTTAGGCCCCCAGGCACTCATAAAACAAGAGGAAGTGAATGGGGACTCACTTCATTAAGTCCATATGCCCAGCACGGCAACCATCTCACGGTGTGCTCATTACTCCCCTGTGAGTTACTGTTCCATTTCACAGATGAGGAAAGTTCAGCTAAGAGAGGTGAATGTGCCAAGGGTCACTAGTGAGTGTTGGTGCTGAGCCCAGGCAGTCTCCCTTCAGAGTCCAAGCATGTTCAGCTAAATAGCACTTCCCTTCCAAGAAGTGATGACTGTGAAAGATGAATAAACAAGAAAAGGTATATTATAAAAGGCTAGAGACTCTTCACACAAAGATAAATAATGGTTATATTGGAAAGCATATGATAAAATTGGAGGACTTTGCTTTAGGAAAACCCTATTAAAATCTAAACCTGGGCTTCCCTGGTGGCGCAGTGGTTGAGAGTCCACCTGCCGATGCAGGGGACACGGGCT
This sequence comes from Lipotes vexillifer, assembly GCF_000442215.2. Classification (NCBI taxonomy): domain Eukaryota; kingdom Metazoa; phylum Chordata; class Mammalia; order Artiodactyla; family Lipotidae; genus Lipotes; species Lipotes vexillifer. Next base: position 8,598,603 of record NW_006791012.1, on the reverse strand, counting down.
CGTGCCCTGGTCCGGGAAGATCCCACATGCCGCGGAGCCGCTGGGCCCGTGAGCCATGGCCGCTGAGCCTGTGCGTCTGGAGCCTGTGCTCCGCAACGGGAGAGGCCACAACAGTGAGAGGCCCGCGTACCGCAAAAACAAAACAAACAAACAAACAAATCTAAACCTATTAATCAGGTATGTTAAGGAGTAATTACTCACAGGAAGGCAGTTCTCACCATAGGGTTACTTTAACCAGCAAGATCTCTAGGCACACTTAAAACAGGCCCCCATTTACAATGAATTTCAGGCATGCTATAAAGAACAAAGTGAGTTGCCTAATACCAAAGTCTTTTAAGCCGATCAGTTACAATATTACCTTACGCCAACCTTGCTCAGCACTGTCCAATAGAAATAAAATGTTAGCCACATATGTAATTTAAAATTTTATAACAGCCACATTTTAAAGAAAATGAAATATGTGAAATTGATTTTAATATTATATTTTATTTAATATGTCCAAAATATTATCTTGATCATCAGTACAAAATTATTGAGATAATTTTTTTTACTTTTACTTTTTTGTATTACCTTCAACATCTGGTATATATTTTATACTTACAGTTCTTCTCAGCTAAGATTAGCTACATTTCAGTTGCTCAATAGCCCCATTCAGCCAGTGGCTATTGTAATGGATGGCACAGATCTAACTCTTTATATCTCTATTTTAAGGTTACACTTGGCTTTTACTGGAACAGACTATTGAGAACCCATACTAGCACCTTAATTCCAGAAACAATCTGTTGTATACCTATATTTAATATCTTCCTCTCTAAGAGCTATCCTAATTATACTGACCTACATGGAGGTAAGCACTGACAGATATATTCTTATGGATACAACTTTCCGGCAGGAATATAGCCATACCTTTCTCTGGCATGGTTGGCTGACATAAAGTAAAGTTGAATCTTACCACCTGAAATCCTGAATATGAAGGTATTTATTTCCTCCTTTATTATATTTTTTAACATCCTTATTGGAGTATGATTGCTTTACAATGGTGTGTTAGTTTCTGCTGTATAACAAAGTGAATCAGCTATACTTACACATATATCCCCATATCCCTGCCCTCTTGCGTCTCCCTCCACCCTCCCTATCCCACCCCTCTAGGTGGTCACAAAGCACCGAGCTGATCTCCCTGTGCTACGTGGCTGCTTCCCACTAGCTATCTACTTTACATTTGGTAGTAAACAGAGTGAAGTAAGTCAGAAAGAGAAAAACAAATACCATATCCTTTATTATTTTTAATGTAACAACTTCCAAAAAAGTACTGGAAACAATCATGGTAAGCAGAGTGGGAAGGAGGTAGGTGAGTTAACTACACCAAGAACCCAAGCATTAAAAACTGAATACGATACATTACAAGAAAATGAAATATGGCCAGACAAACTTTCTCTGTAAAGGAAAACTAATATTGCAGATATTCAATGGGAAGAGAAGTTTTCAGCATATAGATCAGGCAAAGAAGAATGGTTTCCAATCAAAACAACTTTACCCCTTGCGGAGGAGAGATGTTTCAATTCTGTAGCTGCATGTACAATTTTGACTAAGAGAGATCTCTTTAATTATCAGTACTCAGAAATCTGTCACTAATCCTTTGTGATTGGCCCTCCTCCCCTCCATTCACAGGCCTCCAGCCCTGAAAATAGTTAGCTGTTGGATAAGTCACGGCTGTTCATCTATATCTAGTGACATGACGCTGGGAGCAAAGGTCTACTTCCCCAAAATGAATTGGATACCAGGACAGTCTCAAAGTACAGCTTCATCCCTTAGGGCTCTTCCAAAGGCCTCTGATAAGGGGGAATCCTTCGAATTCTAGCAGGCCAGCTAGCCTACAAACATTCAGCTCTGTAGTCATCCAACTTGATAGCCCCAAAGTTCTTTAAAATAAATGAAACAAGTTTAATATTCTCGGGCAGGGATCATTCTTGTAGACAAGTTGTCGACACATTCACCACACACTGTCCGACAAACCATAGGGGAGGAAAAGAGTGCAAGGTGATCTGGAGAAGTAGGCAGCACTCCAGCACGTGCAAGGATACTGTTCCCCTCTCATTTGCCTATTTTGTTAACTGAGAAACAATAACAGTCTTCCCAAATCTCCCAGCTAACTAAAATAACCTGAAGACTCTGGGGAACTGTGTATTGGCAACAGTTCAACAATCCACAAAAAGAACAATAAATGAAAGCTTTAATTAGATCATTTAACTTGGGAGTGTAAAAAAAACTATATTAGGGAGCAGATATTGGGATGTATCAAATGTGGAGTCCAGATACAGACACTGCAAAATGAAATCAGGCAGAAGGCCTAAAACTCTTGCATGGCCGGATCTTTTCCCTTAGTTCTTAAAGTCTGCCTTCCTTTTTCCCATGATGCCCCATTGATTTGCAATTTAAATTGTGGTATCTGTACCACATTTATCGCACCTATTGCTTATCCATATATAAATCTATTTTAGAGCTGAGCACTAAGTTAGAAAGATTTGTTATAAATGTCTTATTTTAATATTTTATGTGCGTACTATAATTTGATTCAAAGTGCTGTTTGTCTGAAATACATAACGATGTGTGCTGTGATCAGGCTTCTGTTCTTCAGGAAATATATTTAAGGCAAAACAATTAACCCATCTGTGTTAAAACAGAGTCTGCTCATGTTTTAAATCACTTTAATGTACATTCATCTTCTATCCCCTCTTCTATGGAATCTTGTTATAAACTGGAGTACGGGCATCTCATCTTCCCTAGGTCAAGATGGGACTCGCTCTTGAATTTTCTCCTCTACCCCGCTTTCCACGGTAGAGGAAACCCTCCTTGAAATCAGCAGGCTGTCTCCAAGTAGACCTATGATAATGGGGCCCAGGAATCTGAATGTAGGGAAGGAAACTATTTTTTGAGCCCATACCAGTGCAAGGTACTATCCTAGAGCCTTCAGATATTCTGTCTTAATCCTCACCAAAAAATTGAGGTGGTTATTATAATGCCCATCTTGCAGATGGAGTCACTGAGACTCAGGGAAGATGCATAAATTACCCAGGGCTCCCTATGGACGAGTGGTGGAGCCTCTTGACTCCAAATTCTTACTCTTTCCACATACCATGCCGCCTCCAGTGCACTCCATTTTAATATACCCCAATTCAAAAGAGGACCATTCAACATAAAAGCTAAGTTTTGTGATACATCAGTCAGCTCTGTTTTCCAGTTCATTGGAAACATCCTCCCATGTCCGGTGAGTGACTGAAGAAACTGCATTTTCAACACAATTCCCACAGTCTCCCAAAGATGATAAGTAAACATGGTTACATTAAAAATAGTTCTAACGGTGTGTGTGTGTATGTATGTATGAATAAATAAACAAACAAAATGCAAGTAAAGAGATGAAAAGGTAGACCCAGTTTATTTAAATCATGTGCGTGCATTCACAGACTGATGCGAAGACTGACCTTGGGAAACACAAAGGGGAAGGCAAACCCACTCTCCCACTCCAAAAAGCATGATATGAGCAAAATCAGGTAAATTAAAGACAGCCTTCCCTGACAGATTAAATGCCCCTATTATAATCTCTCACAGCACTAAGTAGCTTAGCCCTTGTCACAGTTGCAATTTTACATTTGTCAAACTATTTGATTAACGTCTGTTTCCCCTGTAGATTACATCTTTCTTTTTTCTCCGTCTGTGGCATCCCTATTCCCTAGCACATAGTAGATACTCAACAATCATTTCTTGAATGAATAACAAATGAATGATTGAATGAACTGTGTATTCCCACTGTTCATTTCATAGGAATTTGTATCATAGAAGGATTTAGTTCCATAAAACCCAGGCCAGCTGGTAAAGCCACATCCCTCTTCCTTATCAGTTGTCTCTTCTGCTCCTAGAGCCCTGTAGCCTGCTCCCTGCCATAGCCTGAAACCACCCCCAAGTTCCACTACCAAAATGTGTGGTCTGAAGCAACGGCACTGATATATTCCATGTGGGAAAGTACTAACGTGTGTGTGTGTGTGTGTGTGTGTGTGTGTGTGTGTGTGTGTGTACACAAAGGTGAACTCTCAAGGCAGGAAGAACATCACTGCTGGTCTTCCTTTACTGGTTAAATGTTAAGTCCTTCCTCTCCAATTATTTGGAATAGTGGTTACCTAAGAGCAAGGATCTTGATTTTCCATCTTTGTATCCCCAGCTCTATGAAGAGGACTTGCACATCTAAGGTCTCAACAAAGGGATCATTTGAACCAGGTCCCTGAAGGGAGGGTTCAGAGAAGCACCCTGAAATCATTCGGTAGGGGCAGGCAGTATAGCCTTCTCACAAACTTCAGGCCAAGATGAAAACAGCCGCAGCACCTTCACAGGGAGTTCTCATCCTAGGACCTCTCAGTTTATCTCTCATAGCTCCTGCCAGGCAGACCAAGAGCTTATGACTATGGCAGGAGAGATTCAAGTGTCAACCATTTGCCAAAGTCTGCATTCAGCCCACATTCCTTTTCCTCCATCCCTGCCATGCCTTGTTGGTAAGGGACTGTAGGATACCAGATTCATTGGTCTGAAAATCCTTACGTTCACCAGTAAGGAAATGTATCTGCTTAGCCAAAATCCATGTGAATACTGATTTTTTAACTTGTTAGTTAATTTTCTTCAAACATGTATTCACTAATACCTTTGGCAAGTGCCTGTGTTTTTGCTAATTCAGTTGAATTCAATGAGCAATATACTGAGTTCCTACTCTGTGCATATCATGATGCTAAGTATCACAGGTGACAAAAAAAAAAGAGAAAGAAACAGATTAGTGTCTACCTCCAAGGAGGTATAATAGGGAAGACAGACATGTATGCAAATAACTGCCACTCAGTTACTTACCCTTTTGGGTTCCAAACTTTGATAACGTAGAATTTGTGTCTTGTGTCTTTTCTCCCAAGGAAATTGCTTAATACTGGGCTTACTGGCAGCCCTAAAATGTCTATACAGGAGAGACTTAGGGATTAAAATTTGTTTGGAAAGGACAGAAGATCTTGAATTTGCAACTACTTCAAGCTGTGTATGTAAAACTGAAAAATAAATGTTAGTTGTGCACACTTCAAAGATTAAGAAAGCATGTTAGAGGTTTGGTATGAGGAGAGGATGGGCCTTAGCACCAACTGGATAAACTTTTAAGAAACCCTAGTTCTACTCTTTCTTTCCTTCCTGGAAATCATCACAATCTATAATTACACTGTTTATTTATATTTACTTGATGATCTGTCTTCCTCACTAGAATCTCATGCGAGCAAAGACCTTGCCTGTCTTGTTTACTGCTGCATCTCCAGCGGTTTCTGGCACAGAGTAGGCTCTGGATCAGTATTTGTTGAATAAACGTATGGCAAACATCAGAGAATACTGACCTCATGAGAAGAAAAATGTGTACTGGTATCATACTGTGCCCAAGCCTAAATCTACGGAGAGAAGTAGGCACAAGTCTTCTCACGGGGATAAAATGAGACCGCGAGCAAGAAGCATCACCACTTTGCCTGAAATAATTACTCATGACATGTCATTTCTGATGGACAACGGGGGAGGTGGTGATTGCATTTTCTTATCATCATACCTAAGTACCTTTGAATAAACAGTGCACAGTAAAGAAGCGCTAAGAATACCATAACCAAAAGACCCATCTGGATGTCAAGGTCAGCACCCTGGAGAAACCCTGTAAGCAGTCAATACTCATCCTCTGGAGAAGGAGCGCATGGTGCTCCTGGCCTCACTTCTGCACCCAAAGGCTTACGTGTCAGTGTGCTTGTATCTGTCTAACCTTCTTTTTTTAAAAAATAAAAATCCTGACGAAGAGAAAGTTCTTGCTGAGACCACTTGTCTGGCATCCTGGGAAGAACTCCGAGGACTGTTCACCTATTTAGTGAGAGAATTTTCCATGCTCGGTAAATTCTGTTGCTTTGTAACTGCAACCTTGTGCTTGGTGTATTCCCTTTCCAATGCTCTAGATCCCTCTTTGCTTTTACAACTATGAGTCTGGTACCCTGTAGGTGGTTTATTCTGGGTATTCAATGATCTTAAAGCCACAGAGCAGCAATCTCTCTACTTCGTATCATGAGTACTCAAGAGGATGTCTAACTCTGGAAATTAACTACGGAAGTTTTGGCAGGAAGTGATAATGAAAACAAAGAAACACTTCTCCAAATAGTTGGAGGGCTTCCCTGGTGGCACAGTGGCTAAGAATCTGCCTGCCAATGCAGGGGACGTGGGTTCAAGCCCTGGTCCAGGAAGATCCCACATGCCGCGGAGCAGCTAAGCCCATGCGCCGCCAACTACTGAGCCTGCGCTCTAGAGCCAGCGAGCCACAAATACTGAGGCCACACGCCTAGAGCCCGTGCTCCGCAACAAGAGAAGCCACCGCAATGAGAAGCCCGCGCACCACAACGAAGAGTAGCCCCCGCTCACTGCAACTAGAGAAAGCCCATGCTCGGCAACGCAGCCAAAAATAAATAAATAAAATAATAACAAATAGTTGGAAAACTTAAAACTGAAAAGCAACTCATTTCTGAAGAGGAAAAAAAGCCACTGAGTAATGATAGTGAATTCTTCTTTTATACTATTTATATACGGGTTGCTCATTAAAATCTATATTCAGGCCAGAACTTGAGGTTAGAAGAAATAAGCAGCATATTAAAGCACCCTTTGGTCCAGAACAGATCCAGACAGAAGCCTGAATCCCAGGTAGTCACTGCACATGAATGTCAATGATTCCAAGGTGAGAGCAGCTGGCTTTGTCCATTAAATCAGAAAGTTGTGAAAAAGATATTGCACATTGCCTAGTAGAAGGTAGGCTCATTAAATGGTTGCTCCATTATCCACCAACCAAATCCGTTCCAAATAGAGAAGAAAAACTCAGTAGTACATTGATGGGTTTTGGTATCATCTTTGATATAAAAGAAAAGCTTTATGTCTTGTTAGGAGTGGAGTATATGTTGATCCAGTATATATCTGTATCCATACCTATGCCTGTCTTGGGCCACACTTTTCCATCAGAGATCCATCCCTGGTCCTTCATCACTGGCCAAAGCAGAGGAAAAGAATGAATCAAGGTCATATGGGAATTTTTTACTCAGAGATCACTGGCAGTTACCCAACAAAATAATTTAATGCTAAGAAATACACTTCACTAAGCCTCCAATGGATCTCCTAATTTTACTCTTTATTTCCTTCATAAAACTCCTCTCAGTCTATGATTACCATGTTACCTCCTTAATTTATATTTTCTTGTTGATTATCTGTCTACTCTGTTAAAAAGTAATCATCACCGTGTGTGCAGAGATCTTGTCAGTCCATTAGAACCTAGAGATAATTGTCCATCCCCTTATTTCTAGCACTCCTTCATCCCTAAGACTTCGAATATGGAAAATAAAAATCTCCCTCACTGACCACTTTCAGTTTTATTTTAATTCTACTACATGCAGTGTTTTTTTTTTACTTGTTAGCAGAAAACTTTACTTCCTACTCACACAAGAAACCTTAGACCCTCTGTGTCCTAATTGGTTGCAATGAACAGAAACACTCTCACGCTAGTGGGAAGTTGAGAGGAAGGGAATTTTGTTGCAGGGAAATAAAGAGGTCTCATGGAATCTGGAAAAACTGCAGAGCCAGTTGTGAGAGCTCAGGAAACAGAGAAAAACATGCAGCCTCAGAGATTCTCTCTCATGGTGTGGTTGCTTTTCTCTTTGCTCCACTGTTTTTATCATAGCTTTAATCTGTACATAACTGCCAAGGCCACATCTAACCCTACTCTCCCATCTCATAGTTTTTGAATTTGGGCACCTGCTGATAATCAACAATGGTACCTCGGTGCACAATCACAGAACCGCAGAGAAAGGAACTGGATTAGCTCAATCTAGCTTTTTTTTTTAGAGGTGCACCATGTTACTGACATGCCTCTCTGGAGCCACGCCCCTCCACCAGAGCGGTCTATCATCATTGGCCAAGACAAGCAGGGAAGAGAATAGATCAGGGTCATATGGGAAGCAGGAGCTGCAGAAGGGCAGAGCTTCAGAGAAAGGGGCAGTGGGCAGGCAGTGCACAGAACAGGGCATGGCACTGTCAAGTTCCTATTAGCCATGGTGCTATTTATAAGTATCTTAGAACATATTACATGTAGCTCAGATAATGTCATTCACTCCTGTTTTCCACCAATATATAAAAACATAATGATTAAGAAAAATGTATATACCTTTCACAATAGGTTATGTAGGTTATGTAGTATATGTGCTAGCATATTCCACTTTCCATGCTTTTAGCATGAGTACTTGATAACAGTGAATATGTTGCTTGTATTGATGATGATGATAATAATAACTAATCATATGATGCTTATTATATGTCAAGCAGTTTTATAAGCTCTTTATATCTACAAGGTAACTTAACTCTCACAAAATCCCCATAAGGTAGGCATGATTATTAATCCAATTTTGAGATGAAGAAACTTAATCACAGAGAGATGGGCTACCATGGAGCTAGTAAATGGTGTGGCCAGATCTGAATATGGCTCATTTTAAATACTAAATTAAAAAAATAGTAACTGATAACATAAAGTGCTATTTGATTCTAAATTCCCTTTTGATATGAGAAGCTTCACTAATGCCATGTTTTGATGACAACTATTAAAAAGTGCCAACTTTGTGCCTTGCCAAAGAATAGGTTATACGCAGCTTTATTTTTTGCCTTGCATTTGCCAGTTATTTAGCATCCAAGGGGATCCCACTACTAAAATATAGACACTCCAAAAGAATTCTCTTCTCCCAGCTCTAAGAGAGTCATGACTGAGAGGGAACAGATGCCAGCCCTCAGCCACTGGCTCTCAGTGTCTAAGGGGGAAGGAAGAACACTGACCACTCTCACCCCAGGAGATTTCCCTAGTTTGCCCTCCTCACTTCCATTTTTAGAGATTTTTAATTTCACCCCCTTGATAAACAATAACAGATTTCTGGGGGAAACACAGCATAACAACTTTATTGTTTTCCCCAGAAAGCCACTTTCACAGCAGATGGAACTCAGCTTGCCATCGCCCAAATCTTAAGCAAACCTGAAATGCGAAGATTCCCTTACACTGAGGGCCAAGCACCATCCCATTTTGTGTCTCTTTAACGGACACTTTGAACCAGTGTACCCTTTCTTAATCCGGCCCCATTATCAGCCTAATAATACCTCCCGATATTCATGAATGCCTAGCAAGACTTTCAGCTATTTTGTATGAAGGAGAAATATCCAGCTAAATTGAGAAGATTACCACATCACCACATACATCAGTGACAGGCCCTGTGCTATTACAGTTGATTTTTGTTGACAGTTGGCTGTAGGCAGTTGTGTTTCAAATGCCTTTTTTCACTGGGAAATTAAACAAAATCCCATGCAAAATGCAGCCCTCCAGTTCAAAAACTGTAAATCCCAAATTAGCATTTCATACTTTAAAAGGTAGCACTGCACAATTTTCCACTGAAAGGTCTCTACAGTTGACACAAATGGGTGCTTCAGACGTGACACCAATGCTACTGGTGTCTTTTAAGAAAAGCCACCTTTTCAGATATTCTTCTTCTTCTCTCAATGATCTGCATATACTACAGTTCTCGCCTATGGAGGAATAAAGAAGAAGAGAGAGGACAAAAATCTGACTTACTGCTTTAAGTAACTTACGTTCCCAGAAATTTCCAAACAATAGGGTAAATGAAAAAAGAGATGTGGGTTAATTAAAGCTCCTTGAAAAGAATAAAGAAAACCCTGACATCCAAAGGTTAAGTATCACTTCTTCCACTAAATGTTAGCAAGAAAAAGGTACTTCTGTAAGCTGGAAAGGTACCTGTGTCTAGGACGGTCCTGAGATAGGAACTTCTCAACTTTGCTTGGATGCAGATTAGAGCCCAATTTAACGAAATTTTCCTGTGGGGGGAGGAGAGTCGTCAGGCTGGCGTGGAACAGGCCATTTGATCCTTAAGACTGGAAAGCTATTTTCCTTCCTACCAGGAGACGCTTAGCGTGAAAGTATTTTAAACAGTGCCATTCCTTCATCCAGAACAATTGCTATTTAACTGGGGGAACAAAAAATAAAGACAATAGTTGTCAGTAGGCTATCCAGGACACAAATACATTTAGAGAAAGAAATGTAATGTTTATTTCTGGGCTGTAGCACAAGCATAAGGTACTAGTGAGGCAGTTTCACGCCAGTCCTTTTGCAAACATTTCACCAACAGCACTTGACTCTTGGCCATAAAAAGTTAAATGTCCAGTGGTTAGAACTACCATGCAAAGGTCAAATGGAGATGAGAAATCGTGGCCCTGTACCTTGACCACCTTCAAAATTTAAATACAACAAAGTTCTGCACTCCTAAAAATAAGTGTTCATATCCTGTAAGTTTACACAGCCCAAGGACAACCACCACCTTATTTCTGAATGGTGAACATGTAAAAAAATAAATATTATAGCCCATTTAGCTTAGTGATGGCTAAAAGCATGGGACCGAGTTCATATGAGGAATGGAACTTACTTCATCAAAGTGGCTGGAAACCTTGAACTTCCTCCTAGATGTTTCTGAATTAAATGGCCCAAATGTAAATTTCATTCCAATTTTGTTGTTCTTGCTTAACAATGTTCTAAAGGTAACTACCACCCTATGACTTCAGATAAACCTTGCTTCCACAAAATTTAGTGCTTAGCAGATCTGAAGCGATTTACCTGAATAGATGCCTCAGCTCTGCCTTTTCCTTCCTCCCAACCATATAGTTTATCTCCTCGTGAAAGAACTCAACCTCAAAAAGGTGGGCTCAAGAAAAAAGTCATGCAAACTAATCTACGGTGATGGAAAGCAGATCCATGGTTGCCTAGGGCTGGAATGGAGTGGGAAATGACTGCAGAGATGCAGGAGGGATCTTTTGGAGGTGGTCGAAATGCCCTGCACCTTGATTGTGGTGGTGACTACGAGGATATTACATGGGTACAGTTTACTGTACATACAGTATACTTCAGTCAAGTTGACTCAACAAAAAAAGAAGCAGTTAATACATAGGTGTCACACTCCCGTGAGACAGAATTTCATACAGAATCATAGTGGGACACCTAAGAAGGAGCCCAGCTCCACATTAATTTCATAACAAGGAAAATCTAAACACTATTTAGTTTGTATTCTTAATCGGAGAGTAAGCAAAGCCTAAATTACATGCTTGCCCAGGTGAGGACAAGAAGTGTCCTGATAAAGTAGGGTTAAGTAACATCATAATTACATGAGAAACTAACTCTGGATTAATTACTCATCTGGGGTCAGTTAAAAAGAAAGAGTCAGTCTCCAATTCTCTGGGGAATTACTGAGCGATGTACCTTTTGTCTTAGTTTAAGATTCCCCAAAGTTCCTGGAACCATCACCTTAATGCTTCTTTACATATTTCTTAAAGACACAAATATCTGTTCACAATTCTGAAAATTATTGTTTGCAGGACAGAGGCTGTGCTCGTGAACGTGAGCTCAGCTTCCCAAAGACAATAAAGGCAGTTCAGTGGTGGATATTTCTTCTCCACTGCCAGTCAATTATGGCTCATTAAACAGAAGAGGAGACACAGTCAGAGGAATATAGGAGGGTGCTGCTTTAAGAGGTTGGTATCACAAGAAAATTCTAAATTACAAAACAAATACAAATTACAAATCTAAATTAAAAATAATTGTTCCCCTTCAAGAGGATTTTGTACTCTATAAAACTGGTATAGACCAAAAATATGCTTTAAATACAAATAAATCTCCTTCAGTCCATTTAAAATGTTATTAATTTTAAATCGTTTAGAGAAAACTTCAGGAATATCTTGAGTATAAAGCAATTTGATTAAGAACAGGTGTTAATGTATCCCCCCCCCCAAGAACACACAGCATACCTTCTTTTTTAAAAAATCAGCAGATATCACGTAATTGCTCTAATTTTGGCCTCTGTGACATTCCTAATGTCAGGCAATGGGAAATGCAGATTGCCCTATTTTGGATGGGAAGTTGAACGCTGAGAGCTTAAGTGATTTTCCTGGAGTTACTCACCAAATTAGTAGAGATGGCCCAATAACTGATTTCCAAATACAGTACTGTTTCACTAGACAAATGCTCCTTCCTTCTGTAGTTATATTTGAAAAATACCATTTCCACGTTGTCTTTTATTCTTTTCAAAGAGCTTCTCATACATTATACATTCATTAATTTATTCATTAAATATTCATTAAAGAAACATTCATGGGGCTTCCCTGGTGGAACAGTGGTTGAGAATCTGCCTGCTAATGCAGGGGACATGGGTTCGAGCCCTGGTCTGGGAGGATCCCACATGCCGCGGAGCAACTAGGCCCGTGAGCCACAACTACTGAGCCTGCGCGTCTGGAGCCTGTGCTCCGCAACGAGAGAGGCCAGCGCACCACGATGAAGAGTGGCCCCCGCTTGCCACAACTAGAGAAAGCCCTCGCAGAAACGAAGACCCAACACAGCAAAAATAATTAATTAATAAACTCCTACCCTCAACATCTTCAAAAAAAAAAAAAAGAAACATTAAAAATCTACTAAATGCCAGTCCCCAAATGAGCAACACATGACCCTATCTTCAAGAGTCTTAGATTGTAGTTGGGGTAAAAGATATATAAACACTTATAACCAAATAGTAGAGTCCAATGATATAGGTAGGTATAGGTGTTAAGATAACGCTGAGGAGACTTATTAGTTAAGCCAGCCTCTTGTTGCCAAGAGAAATTAAAGAATTCTTGAAAGAGATAACATCTGAGCTGAGTTATGAAGACCCTGTTAAAGTTAGCCAGGAGAAAGAAGTGGTAGAGAGGTATGTGTGCGAAGGAGGGATGGGGGTAATGGCAATAGGATAAAGGAGGATAAAACGAAGTCCCAACATTTTAAAGGAACTTAGGAAATAGAGCATTTGCATTTGAATAATAAAAAAGTAAAGACTCAGGGGTCTGAAGCAACATACACAAGCTCTGTTAGCTGACAGCAATTAGTTGATCAGGCTTCTACTTAACTCTTTTTCCAATATTCCTCACTGCCAATTCAGGTGAAAACAGTAATTAAATGTTTGCTTCTTTGTAAAAACATGGTTTGTTATTGGTCTTGTTTCACCTTTAAAAAAAATATAAAATACTATATCAGAATAGTTTTTGAAAACATTAATTTGTAGTTGAGACCATCACCATCCATATCATTGGCGTATCATTTTTTTCCAAATGGTCCCTACATATTATTTCAAAATAAACCAGGGAGTAGATCCTGTCTCTATAGTGCAAACTGGGGGTGTTAGGGTTGGGAGAAAAAAGGCTAAGAGAAGAAGAGTAACTTGACAAAATCACATGGTAAGTGGCAGAGTGCACACTTGAATCCAAGTTTTCTGAATTCCCAGTTCAAGATCTTTCCACTACACTCCACATTATCTCTGTGAAGCATGCAAAGGAGGATTTTTAGTATTTTTGCCTTAATATGTCACTGTTCAGTTTTCATTATTAATGTAATACACGTCCATTATTCCTCACCTTAAAAATCAGAAGTATTATTACTGTGGGTGGGGGAGGGAGTTACATGGTGGTAAAGAGGTCAAATACTTAGAACCTTCAAACAGAAGCCACCAATGTCCATGTTACCGTAAAGCTACACACCTATAATGTCACAGTTAAAACATGCAAAAAGATTAAATCTACTTCTGATGTTAGAAAGTAACAGCTTTTAGCCACGTGTTCCAAACACCCCCTTCTAAGACACAGGGTGAAAAATCTTTGCCTTATTTTGGTGCCATGAGTTCAGAGGAAGAAATAATTTGCCATGTGATTTTTCAATCACCCAGCTAAATCCAAGTTTCCTTTGACACTGATGCTATTCCCAATTCAACACTGCTAAATTTTAACTACCCTCCCTTTCAATTAGCGGGGTTTCTGTTTGCTTACTTTGTCCGTGGTTATAGCCTTCCCTCATGGACCTAAGATCACTGTTTTCCTTCCTCTTTATGCTCTGTGAGCATCAAGTATCATGGGGCATGCGTGTAATTGTCGGTGCGAAAAAGCCAGCTGGAGGTATCACAATCATGTCAATATACCAGCCAGCAAGAAAACCTCCAAGGCGATTGTTTCTATTTAGATATAATATTACACGGATTGAAAACTGCTGCTCCTACAAACTTCCGAGTGATATTACCATGTTTTCATACTTTTATACAATCAACTAATAAAAATGTGTATATATATGCATAAATATTATATATTTACATATATAAATATATATAATTGTACCAAAGAAAATAAAATTCATCATTCAGAACATATGCAGAATCAGAAATTATTTAATTACCTGTACTACAAAAGATGGACTCTTAGGGCTCTGAGAGACTGTGAGAGGTTAAGTAAAGCAGATCAACTCACTTGCTAAGAACTGAGGCGAAATTCATCCAACAAAGACTGCTGTTTTCTCTTCAGCAGAAAATTCTCCAACCTTAGAGAGTCTCTCTTTAGGTCTACCTTGATATCATGTGTGGTGTCCCATGTTCTTCCTGGGTACCAATATCTTGTTCAGTAATCACTTAAGCTCCCTTCTATTGCTCAAAAACAGTGAAAAACAGAAAAGAGTTTCACTACCACCGTGTAATATTCTTACGTATTCGGAGCTAGTGGCCATAGATAAGTGGAACAGAAAACGTAACAAGATGGAGAAAATTTTATTTTCTATATCTCCTTTAGGGGAGAGAAATGTATGTGGTAAGAAAAAATACTTTGCTAAGCCCTGGGATGACGGTGAAAGAAGTGAGGCAAGCATTCTACAGTAACAATAGATAGTTGACAAGCTGCCCTCCCAGAAGATTCAAAATCTGGCCAACCGTAGACCTACCTGTGCTGACAGAGGATGCACATTTGGAGCAAAAACTGGATTGTTCAGGATGCTAGAAAAGGATTGAGAATTGCCACAATAATCTTCTTCTCCTGCCTTCCCCTATGTAGCAGTGCTTTTACCCTAGTTAACTGTGGAACAAAGCCACCAAGTTATTACCTTGCCAAGCAAGCCGACATGCCTTAGTCCAGCTACCTGGCTGAGTAGCCGGGAAACTTGACGACTTTGAATAAGGAACCTGAACCTTCTTTGCCTAGCTCTGAACTAAGCACTTGACATGAATCAATGATTTCTAAACATTTTTTAAGCTAAAAATTCTTGATTCAAATGAAAACTTACCACTGAAAAAACTAATAATAATAGTGACAAACTCTGAATGACAGGTGAAAATGGAGGAGAGGGAGAGTAGGGAGCCTCAAACACTCTGAGCGCCCCTGAGGGGAAGCGCCACGGAACCCCGGTGCTCTGGGGAGAGGCCGTGCGAACTACCAGACTACACCATCACAGAAGCTTCTTCCAGCTCTGAAATTGCAGGAGTCTCTTAAGCCTTTCCGAAAGAATGAAGTGGTTAATTTTAGAGTGGGAGTGACGCTGGCAAAATAGCAGAGCTCTCATTTCCCCACAAAAACACATTGAAAAACAAGAAGAAACTGTTCGAATCAACTTTATCAGAGCTCTGAAAAGCAGTCGAAGGTTTACAGCAACTAAATGGATGTTGAATTAAAACAAAAGGCAACTTTGTGACAGTAGGAAAGCTTTCTGGCACTTTTACTCATTCACACCCCATCCCCTCCCCAGAATGGTGGTGATGTCAAAGCAGCAGCAATTCAGATTCCCACCATAGGACC
>NW_006791012.1:8572557-8582849 GCF_000442215.2 Lipotes vexillifer | reverse complement strand
GTCCCTGGTTCAGCAGGGAGCAGAGCAGCAATTATCCACCAAGTGTGACCCGAAGGACTAGTACAAGGTGCTCACCTCTGTTTCACCTAACTAGAAACTCAAGCCATAAAAACAGTTGGTATTGCTCAAAAACACAGCAAGCCGAACTAACAAAACTCAGTTGCCTGGGGCAAAGGATTATAGTCAAAACATACAAAAGACCACCTAAGGCCTGAGAACAAAAGCTGAGGAGAGTTTCTTTAGTAAATTAGAACATGTAAAAGCAGGCATATATGCAGGGAAATACAGAAAATCATGTGCATGTCCAGAGTATGATGAATGCTCAGAGAAGACGAGAATACACTAAGCTTTTACCTCAGACGGATCCCTACACTCAGTGCAAGCCTGCCTGAGTGCTGAAGGAGTGCCCCGGCATAGAGTCAACCTGAAAATACTTGGAGAGGTGTTGTTTGTTCAGCACTGCCATTCAAGGAAATCCATGTCAAACTTCTAGCTGAACATAAGCTAAGGTATAAAGACCACAGTGGCCACACACAACAAGGAATACACAAGAAGCCTTTGCAAAAACAGTTTGGGAAAGTCATCAAACAAATGAACTACTACAGCATTCAGCAAACAAAAAAATCATCAAACCCTAGGGAAAGGGGTTGAATCTGATTTCCAGACTGCAGGAGATGAGAGAAAGGGGCAGAAAAAAATATTTAAAGAAATACTGGCTGAAAAGTTCCCAAATTTGATGAAAAACATGAATCTCTGAAGCCATGAAGCTCAACAAATCCCACGTAGGATAAACTCAAAGAGACATACACTGAGACACACTAATAGGCTACAACACAATCCTAAATAAATTTTAAAAGATTTAAATCATACAAAATATACTGTCTGATCACAATGAAGTTATAGTTTTGTAAGAAAACTGGAAAATTCTCCAATATATGGAAAGCACACTCTTAAGTAACCATTGGGTCAAATAAGAAATCATAAAGGCAATTAGAAAATACTTAGAGATGAATTAATTAAAAAAAAAAAAAAAACTTATGGAGCAGAAGAAGAAACATCTGGGCAGCAGCTCCAAAGGTGTTAACTGTCTTGTCTGTGCTGAAGCCATCATGGCTCAGCAAGAGAAAGCTGTGCAGAACCCTCTGGTCTCTGAGCATCTGGAGCTCTCAGTTTTGTGCAAAGAGTATGCTGAGGATGACAGTGTCTAGCAGCATGAGATCAAGGACCTCCACGAAAAGTAGTCATATATTGGCAAGATCAGGCCTGATGGGAACTGCTTCTATTGAGCTTTCAGATTCTCCCACTTGGAGGCACTGCTGGATGACAGGAAGGAAATGCAGTGATTCAAGGATATGCCTGCTAAGAGCAAAGAGGACCTGGTGTCCCAGGGCTAGGTCCACTGTTGCGGCTTTCCACAACATATCCATGAACTTGATTGAGTATGTAGAGAAGTGGACCTCAGTAGCAGACCTGTTGGCCTCCTTCAAAAACCAGAGTTAACTCTGATTACCTGGTGGTCTATCTGGGGCTGCTCACCTCAGCTACCTGCAGCTTAAGAGTAAGTTCGTCAAGCACTTCATGGAAAGTGGGAAAACTGTCAAGGAGTTCTGCCATCAGGAAGTGGAAGCCATGTGCAAGGAGAATGACCACATCCACATCATCACACTGACTCAGGCCCTCAGCGTCTTCATCCAGGTGGAGTACATGTCCTGCAGTGATTATGGCACTACTGACACACACATCTTCCTCAAGGGCTTAGAACCTAAGGTCTAACTTCTCTACTGACCTGGACACTATGATATCATCTATAAAAAGGGTCGGCTCCAGCCTGCCACTGCACTGCCTGCCCTCCCCTCTGCCAGGTGCTAGACATGTACAGAAGGTTTTTTGTGGTTTTAAAATGGTCATATTTTACTCTTCCCAGTTTCCCTGTCATAAAATCTTCCATGTTTTATTAAAGGGGATGCTGGTGGTAAGAAACCAAAACCAAAAACAAACAAAATTCATGGGATGCAGTGAAGGCAGTATTCAAAGGGAAATATATAACTATAAACATTTACATTTAAAAATAGATCTCAAATCAATAAACTAACTCTGTACCTTAAGAAAGTGGAAAACTAAGAGCAAAATAAAACCAAAGCTAGCAGAAGTAAGGGAGTAATAAAAATCAGAGTGGTATCAATAACAGAGAATAGGAAAACAATAGATAGAATCAATGAAATTAAAAGTTGGTTCTTTGAAAAGGTTAACAAAATTGACAGATCTTTAGCTAGACTAACAATAAAAAAAAAGAAAGAGGACACAAATAACTAAAATCAGAAATGAAAGGGGATATTATAAATGATTTTACAGAAATATAGAGGATTGTAAGAGAATACTACGAACAATTTACTCCAACAAATTATAGAGCTTAGATAAAATGGACACATTCCTAGAAACACAAATTATTTAAACTCAGGAATAGAAAATCTCAACAGACCTATAACAAGTAAAGAGATCAAGACAGTAAACAGAAACCTCCCAACAAAGAAAAGTTCAGGACCAGTTGGCTTCAGTGCTGAGTTCTACCAAACATTTAAAGAATTAACAACAATTCTCCTCAAACTCGTGAAAAAAATAGAAGAGGATGGAACACTTCCTAACTCACTCTATGAGGCCAGCATAACCTCAATACTAAAGCCAGATAAAAGACATCAAAAGCGAAGAAAACTACAAATCAATATTGTTTATGAATATATATGCAAAAACCCTCAATGATATTATCAAACAAATCCAACAGCATATCAAAGTAACTATGTATCATGACCAAGTGGGATTTATTTCAGAAATGCAGGGTGGTTAGACATGAGAAAAATCAATCAGTGTAATACAC
The DNA here is from genome assembly GCF_000442215.2 of Lipotes vexillifer. Classification (NCBI taxonomy): domain Eukaryota; kingdom Metazoa; phylum Chordata; class Mammalia; order Artiodactyla; family Lipotidae; genus Lipotes; species Lipotes vexillifer. The sequence goes on along the minus strand of NW_006791012.1, from coordinate 8,579,977 downwards.
CACGTTGATGAATGGGGGGGAAAAAAAACACATGATCATCTCAATCAACCCAAAAAGGCATATGACAAAATATAATACTCTTTCATGATAAATCACTCAGAAAACTAGAAATAGAAGGAAACTTCCTCATCATGATAAAGGGCATTCATGAATACCCACAGCTAACATCACACTCAGCGGTGAAAGACTGAAGGTTTTCTCCCTAAGATCGAGAAGAAGACAAGGATGCTCACTTTCGCTATTGCTATTCAACACTGTACTGGGCAACTGGACAAGAAAAAGAAACAAAAGTCATCCAAATTAGAAAGAAAGAAGTTAACACCTCTATTCACAAATGGCATGATTCTATATGTAGAAAACTCCAAAGAACGTACAAGACAGTTACGAGATCTAATAAATGAATTTAGCAAAGTTGCAGAGTACAAGATCAACACACAAAACTTAGCTGTGCTTCTGTACCCCTGCAATGAATAATCCCAAAAGGAAAGTAAGAAGCAATCCCACTTACAGTAACATCTGAAGAATAAAATATTTAGGAATACATTTAACCAAAGAGATGAGAGACTTGTAAACTGAAAACTACTAAACATTGCTGAAAGAAAAGGAAAGACATCCTATGTTCATGAGTAGAAAGGCAATACTGTTAAGATGGCAATACTACTCAAAGCAAACTACAGATTCAATGCGATCCCTCTCAAAATTACAACAGCCTTTTTTGCGGAAGTGGAAAAGCTGATCCTTCAAGTTCACATGGAAGTGCAAAGGGCTCCAAACAGCCAAAATAAACTTGAAAAGAACAAAGTCAGAGGACTCAAGTTTTTTTATTTCAAAACTTACTATAAAGCTACAGTAACCAAAGCAGTTTGATAGTGGCTTAGGGGTAGACATAAACACCAATGGAATAGAACTGAAAGTCCAGAAATAAACGCATACATCTAAGGCTGCTTTAACTTTTAACAAGGATGCCAAATCTACTCAAAAGGGAAAAGAACAGTCTTCAACAATAGTGTTGGTACAACTGAATTTCCACATTCAAAAGAATGACATTGGGCCCCTATTTCACGTCATATACAAAAATTAACTCAAAATGGATCAGTAATCTAAATACTAGAGCTAAAAGCATAAAAGTCATAGTGGAAAACATAGGGGTAAACCTTCATGACTTTTGATTTGGCAATGAATTCTTAACAATCACACTAAAAGTATGAGAAACAAAAGGAAAAATAAATAAATCAGACTTCATCAAAATTAACAACTGTGCAGCAAAGGACATTATCAAGAAAGTAAAAAGTCACCTTTCAGAATGGGAGAAAATATTTGTAAATCTTACATCTGATAAGGGTATAAGATCTAAAACAGACAAATACCCACCACAATTCAACAACAAAAAGACAAACAGCCAATTCAAAAATTGGCAAAGAACTTGAATAGACACTTCTCTGAAGATGATATACAAATGGCCAATCACGTGAAAAGATGCTCAGCATCATTAATCACTAGGGAAATGCAAATGTAAATCAGTGAGATACCACTTCACACCTACTAAAATGGCTCTAATTTAAAAACAGAAAATCACAAGTGTTGGCAAAAATGTAGAGAAATTGGAACCTTCATACGTTGCTGATGGAAACGTAAAATGGTGCAGCTGCTTGTGAAAACCTTTTGGCGGTTCCTCAAAAATCTCAACATGAAATAACCATATGACCTGGCAATTCCACTCCTAAGTATACACCCAAAAGAATTCAAAACAGGGACTGAGACAAATACTTATGTGCCAGTATTTATGGAGGCACTATTTATAATAACCCAAAGTATCCATCCATGGGTTAATGGATTAATAAAATGTAAGATATAGCCATCCCTCGGTATCCTTGGGGGGATAAGTTCCAGGACCCTCTATGGATACCAAAATCCACTGATGCTCAAGTCCCTTATTAAAAATGGTGTACTATTTGTACATAACCTATGCACGACCTCCTGTATTCCTTAAATCATCTCTAGATTACTTATAATACCTAATACAATGTGAATGCTACATAAATAGTTGCTGGCATGCAACAAATTTAATTTTTGCTTTTTGGAACTTTCTGGAATTTGTTTTTTTAGTTTTCTCGATCCACGGTTGGTTAAATCTGAGGATATGGAACCCACAGATATGGACTGACAACTGTTTACTCACAATGGAATACATTTAATCATAAAAAAGAATAAGTTCAAATACATGCTGCAACATGTATGAACCTTGAAAACATGCTAAGTGAAATAAGCTGGAGACAAAAAGACATATACTGTATGATTTCAGTTGTATTAAATATCTAAAATAGGTAAATTCACAGAGATAGAACATAGATTAGATGTTACCAGGGATTGGGTGGTGGGAAGAATGCTGAGTGGTTGCTTAATGGTTCCAGAGGTTCTGCTTGGATTGAGGGAAAAAACTGGAAATAGATAGTAGTAAATGATTGCACAACATTGTGAATGTAATTAATGTCAATATATTGTACACTTCAAAAATGGTTAAAATGGCAAAGTTTGGAATATACATTCTACCACAATAAAAAAATTTAATAGGGTGAGATTTAAGGAGGCTGTTCAATATTCCTTAGTGCTTCACCTTTATTTCTGTTTTGAGTCACTGGGTTAGTGGTGCCTCTTTAGTATATCCAATAATCTAGCAAAGTTCTCCTTAAGCTACCACAAGAAAACCTATGGAAGAAGAAGTGAAATGTCTGTGTGTGTGTGTGTGTGTGTGTGTGTGTGTGTGTGTATAATGGCCTACTCTTTTGCATTCAGAAATATAATTATTTACCCATAAAGCAACACAAGTGAATAAAATTAATGTACAAATATAAACACTGAATATAAACACATAGGGTAAAGGGTGTACAATGTTTTTGATGCAATAAAGCTTCTGTTATTATAATTTTGCATGGGTTTTCCTGCTTTTCAACACATATTGTGTCTAATCTTTTCATGGTTTTTTCCTTCTTGTTTATTTTTTATTTATTTTTTTTACGGTACGTGGGCCTCTCACTGTTGTGGCCTCTCCCGTTGCGGAGCACAGGCTCCGGACGTGCAGGCTCAGCGGCCATGGCTCACGGGCCTAGCCACTCCGCGGCGTGTGGGATCTTCCCAGACTGGGGCACGAACCCGTGTCCCCTGCATCGGCAGGCCGACTCTCAACCACTGCGCCACCAAGGAAGCCCCCTTCTTGTTTTCTTCTATAGTGTTCAAATGTTAAATATGACATCAACACTATTTTGTTGCCCAGAAGCAATGTTTCAATGAACTCCATTAAGATTCTCTTCCCTGTCTTATTTGAAGTCTACCACTGCTGAAATGTCTCCTGCATTCTCTTGTCTTCTGAGGGCATCCTTTTCTTCTGGGTTTCTCCATGAGTTCGAACTCCAATCTTTGCCTACCCCAAGCTACTCCTGATTAACTTTGCTCTTTCTGAGTAAATAGGTCAGCACAGAACAACCTGACTTTAAATAGCATCATTTTTCTGTAAAACCTAACATAAGCTAAATAAAGTTTTATGATTCAACACAACAAAACCCTCATTAGGAATGCATAACTGATTTTTTTCATGGCCTACATATGCATAGTGAGGTAAGAGAGTGGAGAAGAGAATCATCTGCATATCATTGGTCAGGCTCCAAACAGCCATAATACTCAGTGGACAGCTTTAGGGGGAGGCAGAGATATCTGAAACAGGGGTCGATGGTGGGAACAGAAAGAGAAGGAATGTAAGTGACACTGGTGAGGGATAACTATAATATCTATCAACTGATTAGAAGTCCGAAATGTGGAAGAAGGAAACTCAAGGCTCACAGAGACTGGAAGAAGGTGAAAGAAACCAGTTGTTTTCAGTATGAGAACACAATGGAGGAAAAGGGAGTTTGAGGTTCTAATGGGATAGAACCTGAAATAGGAAGAGTTTAAGTAGGACACTGAGATTCAAAAACTGAAAATCTCAGGAGAGAAGACAGAACAAAGGGCTCAAAGCAGCAAATGACATGGAAAAGGACCAATTTTAGAGGTAGTAGGACCTAAAGGACAGCATGGAAAGCAAGCACAGAGTGAGGGGCAAAAAATATTCCATAGAATGTAAGGTGGGAGGAGTGACTCGGATTTGGGAGATAAGGGGTTATGAATAATATTTAAGAAAGTTATTTCTTTGTGGTTATGGAACTGGGAGTCACACAGCAATGGAATGAAGGTGGTGAAGTAGGCAGGGGTGTTAAAATACAGGCAATTCCTTCCCAAAGGCTAATAATGAAAAGAAAAACAACAAGAGGAAAATGGCCTGTGGAGGTAACAAGACAGAAGGAGGGTTTCTCTTTTATTAATATTTTAAAATATAAAGGTGGAGGTAAAACTCACAGAGAAGTAAATCAATTCATGGGAAGAGAAGGGCTAAATTGAAGGGGGCAAGAAAATGGAGTAGAAGAGAATGACTGAAATCCAGGACAAAGCTGAAAACCTAGCCCTGGGAAGAGGAAAACAACTTCTAAAACAGAGACAGGAGAAATGAAAGCCTAAATAAAAGAAGACACAGACGAACCACCCAGAATGACTTCAACAGCCTCAATTCAGCAGGCCCAATGTTCTCCGATGAAAATGAAGAGAGAAGAGGTGGGTGGCTTTGGGGTTCAAAGGCAGAAAAGTGATTTGAAAGAGAAAGTCAGCAAGATAAGGAGGAAACAAGAGAGGAATAAAGGAACTACTAAAACAATAAGCAGATGCCCTCTTGGAAGTAATGGAAGTTCAAGGGTAAGCCTAGATTTCATTAAAGCAGGCGTTGAGAGATTCACATGTAGAATAAGTGAAGGATGGTGTAGCATTTGCTTATGAGAAAAACAAGGCTCCTAAGAGATAGGCAGAGGGGCAGAACAGGCAGAGGAACCCAGGATGCGGGGTAGAATTGTGGGGATGGAACAAGATAGAGATGTTTTGTACCTGCCAGGAAAAGCCGTGGCTATCTTATTTACCAGCATGACTCTCCAAAACTGGGTGGAATTTCATTAAAGATGTGGGATTCAGTAAAGGAAAGGCTATCTGGTTCATGATTGGCAAATGATACTTGCCACCTCTTCCCCTAGGCTCAGGAGAGGAATGTGTGGTGCTGAAAGGGACAGATTTTGTTTTCACTCCTGTTGGCTGCCGGCATGGGGCCCAGCAAAAGCAGAGTCACGCAAGTGCAAACTTGCTGCTTTTTAAGCAACGAGCTGGCAGGGAAGAGATCCTCTCTTTATCATGTATTTATTTATTTATAATTTGTATAGCATCCATATCCAAATGGATTTGAGGCAGTTTGCAATAAAAACACATGTACACATGTCACAAGATACTTAAACTAAAGGTCAGAGGGAGCCTAGAAAAAGGAGGATAGCTCTTGCAGCATGTTGTTCTGCAGGAAAATAACTAGGAAGAAGAGACGGCAGCATGAGGACAAATGTTTCCCAGGGGCGCTCTCCCATTGCTGGTTTTGTCCATGACAACCACCAGAGAAAACCTTTCGTCTTGGAGTATGCCCAAACCAGAGGTCCCAAGCCCAGAGAGAGAAGAGTAGGGTCTGGTGCTCGGTGAGAAGATGCTGTCAAGTATATGCGCATTGTTCCCACTGCCTTCAGCCCAGGAGGGAACACTGCTGGGGTGTGAATGGATTTCCTGATGTCAGCAGAGGGGACCAATCCACCTCTGTCTCCAGGAGACTTGTCAGATGAGACTCTCGAATGCCAAAGTCAGTGTAAGCTAAAGGCAAAATGTCTAGACCCCAGGGCCTTGGAATCAGCTCCATTTCACTGCTTCCTTTACACACAGCCTCTTCTTCACATGCATTAAAACCTCACCAAGGCTGGTTTCTAGGTCTGCACAAAAGACCATTGAATGCCATCCAAGAAGTCCTCACTCTCTAAGAATCCTAATGGAGCACCACCACTGTGACCACACACAGGGCAGGCACAATGACCGAGTGGGAAGCAGAGGCCTGCCATCCAGTCCCAACGGGTGTCTGTGACCTCACTTTGTACGCCCACACAATGCAGCTTTCTTTTGATACAGGGCAGGATGCTGCTCTAAGAAATTTCAGAGGGAGCCCTTCTCTTCTCACACTCTACCCCCTGCCAGTGTCCACCTGAAGCTGACCACAGCTGGAGCATTTTCTCACAGGCCACAAAGAGTTGGCAGTGGCAGGTAAGTACTAACAATCTGATACCTTCTGTGACACAGACACACTCCCCATGGTTGGCTGTTGCTGCTACTGGGATTTTTTATAAAATGGGCAATGCAGACGGGTTAAGGGATTTCACTTACAGTGTCTTGAATCTTTTGCTAGTAATATCCAGAGGCAGATATGTTTATTAGTGAAAGAAGTAAATAAATAAACAGAAAAATGCATAGAGTACTGACATCAGAAGGGAAGAAGTGTACAGACATTCATCAGAAGTCTTTTACTAATTTAGTCCTACTCCCGTTTGATTGAAGAAAATGGTTCTCCATTGTGCTTAACACAGCTGAGGACATCTGATGGATTAGAAGTGTTCCAGGACAACGATATCTCTGGTAAATGCAAAGATCTAGGTGCCACTGGCATAGAGAAGAGCCAAGTTTTGGCCCACTCATGCTTTTCCTCACTGTGGCCTTTCCTAGGACTGAAGAAATGAGCCTCATGGGAATTGGCAGAGTGGTTAGTTTGGACCAGCCTCATCAGCAGTGTAGGTCACAATTTGGTCAGTTCAGGCCACTCTGCTTGTCAACTCTCAAGGTCAAAGAGTTGATAAGACGGGATATCACAGTGCTTCCATCAGGGGTCTAGTTTTCAAGCTGTATGTGTCCAAGATTTACCCTATTTCTCGGGCAGCTTGAGCATTCCACTACTTCCTTGTTCTCACAAGGAGATGAAAATGGAGGGAAGACGTTACAATCTCAAGTGTGTGTGGAAATCACCCACTGTAGCTACTTTATTCAGGAGGGATGTGCTTCCTGCCCCCATTATTCTAGGCAATTGGGTATTAACTCTCACTATATTTGCTACACTAACGGTTTCTCCTAATAGCCCCACCCACCCTAACCACTAGTGGAGTTCAAATGCCTTGACATCTGTCTCCATAACTTTAGTCTTTCTCTCCACCCAGCCTGAGTGAGAGGCTTGCCTTCCTTCCATTCCGCGTCATGATCTACAGTAATAGGTTCAAGAGGGCGGAAGCTTGGTTCCAGCCTCCCTGATACTTTGACTCACCCTCGTAAAAAGTTACTGGTGTCAGCACTGGTCTAGCAATTGCCTCTCCCCCCCACACCCCCTGGCTTGAATAATTTTACTTCCCCCTGCTGCACCATACAATAAACTCTAATGAGCTCTCACATTCCTTCCTCAAGCACCCGCTACCTCCATGTCAAACAAGGAGAGAAAAATAAC